>NC_058102.1:18194318-18497348 GCF_020171115.1 Neogale vison | reverse complement strand
CTGTGTCCTGAGAATGGTAAACTCAAGTCCTCTCTCAATGGAGCAGTGATAGATTCTGAATAACTCTTTGCACTTCATTGTGTTTAAGGCACGTTTCAACGTTTAAGCAATGACTGCCATCCATGTACAGGTTGTTTATGGCTTGTGTTGGTTGTCTGCTTACATTTTTTTTTATAACCTTCAGTATAAGGAGGAGAGTGCTTGTCCCTGTTACCATCCCCACGTGCAGAGAGGGAAACTGAGATCCCAAAGTTAAATAAGTGGAAAAGCTGGCATTCAAAGTCAGTTCACTGGCTTCATGCACTGGATTTACTTTCTATCCTGAGTAGCTGTGAGAGCGATGGCACAGGGCCCCCACAACGACCACATTTTTGGCTGGGTATGGTGCATGAGTACCAAACCGTCCCACCTCGGGCATTAAAGTGATTTCTCTCCTTTTAACAAATGGATATTGCTGGCTAATTTTGAGATTAGCTGATTTATGTTAATGTAGAGATTGCTTGGTCTTTAAAAAATATTTTTATGTATGTGGTTGATAATGACTATTTCAATATTTTGAGAATAATCTCCAGAAGGATAGAAAAGAAGTTGCAATAGCTCTGAAGCTCAAATTAAATCCTGCAAGAGTTTATTAGTAAAAGATTTGGGTTTTATTCATTTCCTTCCTGTGTATTCTATGAAGGCACTCTGGCTATAGCTCTGATTTGTAAATAAAAACCTTGAATTTTCACATCCTGACCCCCCAGTTTATTAGCCCTATGGTCTTGGAAAACTCAAAAGTGCAGCTTTCTCATCTACCAACTGAAGCTGAAGTACTCTCTTTCCATTGTTATTGTAAGGATTAAAAGCAATAATTTATGTTAAAATGACCTAGAAATTGTAAGTCACAGAGGAAAGTGAAGCACTAGATACTTTGGTATCCTTAAAATTTTAACTTGAAGGCATAAACTTATGGTGGTGGAAGGCTAGTGTTTTCATAACTTGGGAGGCTTAGCAGAAGCCTATGCCTGGACAGGAATTACACCACTGAGTTGATCATTTGTGTGTTTGCCTCTACCACTTGATGGAAAACTAGAGAGCAGGTATTACGACGTATTCAGCTTGTTTATCTCCAGTGCCTGGCCCGCACATACACACAAAAAAACACTTGAGCACATAATAAATATTTTGAGGAATGAATGAATCCAACCATCTACTGGGAGATAAGATCATAAGGGGAACATAAAGTCCTATAATTCATCATCCGTCTCCCCTACTAACTCAAAAACATGAGCACCAATGGAAATGAGAATTGGTCCAAGATTAAACATGGATCTTTAGTATATTTTTCTTTGACCTCGAACTATGAAAACATTAGCTTTTATACAATCATAAGCTATGTCTTAGATTTATGAATTTATGGAAACCAAAGTATTTAATACTTTACATTTTTGTGATTTAAATTTATACATTCCTGAAAATCTAGCCCAAGATTGCATATAAAAGTAAATACATGCCCCAATTTGCCTAAAAAAGACCTGGCTTATATTTGCCATTCTGAAGAGGGGTTAATTATTAATAGTTCTTTCATTCTCCAGAGGATTCTGTTTTGGATAATTAAGAAAAACTGGCATGAATGTAACTTGCTGGATTTCTTTTTTGCCACTAGAAATGAGGGAAGCAGTATTGTTATATGGTTTGAACATATGGGTCTTGGGATCTAACAACTGGATCTTAATTCCAGACCCTTAATTTACTAACTATTTAATCCTAGGCAAGTTACGTAACCTCTCTAAATGTTAAAATTACTGCTATTAAAACAGAATCATTGGGGTGCCTGGCTGGCTCAGTTGGAAGAACATATGACTCTTGATCTTGGGGCCATGACTTTGACCCCCACATTGGGGGTAGAGATTACTTAATAAATAAATATATTTGTTTAAAAAGCCAGAATTGCTAATAACATCAACCTTGACAGTTGTTATGATAATTAAATGATATAATATATGAGAAGCATAGAGTCTGCTGTAAAATAAACACTCAATAAATATTGGAGAACTATGAATATATTTCTCCTTCCCATTTTTGTCCCACTAAAGTGCAGCACAGCCACTCAGTGTCATTGGTGGTATCTGCCCTGAGCCTCAGGAAAGACCCCAGGACAGAGGAGGTGGTGACAGAGAAAAGCGATGTTAACTAATAGAAGATCCATGAAGACTCATGATCTGGCAGATCCAGATAACTTTTCAGAGAATGCAGTAATTGCTCACTTGTTCAAAGTCTGTCTTCTCCAAGTCAGGTACATGCTCGATGAGGGCAGGGACTCTATCGGACCTTTCTACTATTTGTGGCTTTGGAACAGTGGTATTGTGTCTCAGGAAGAAGGCCAGCATGCAGAGGAATGTTGAACCCCTGGAGTTCCCACGAGATCTAAGGATGCCCAGCTACAACAAATGTGGAATGTCCTTCGTCTGCAGGACTTCTATACCAGCTGTCTGGGAGGGACCAGACCAACATGTGGGAGGAGAAAAGGCGGTCTCTGGGACCTGACTCAGTGGGCCAAGCCTGGCAGGCTGTCCCCAGTAACCACACCGCCATTGTCCACAATTGTCCATCAGATCCAACCGGAGTTCTGTCCTCAGATATTTCTCACATCAGAAGTCTGCCTCAAATGACCCTGGTGTCCAAGATTTGCTCTACCTAAGCGTTCTAGATTTCACTCATAATGAGTAAAAAGATTAGCCCCTGCGAGTTTTTGCAACCCGAATAGCTAGATGACTCTATTGTGTAGCTAAAGTTATTTGTATTTCAACTCAGTGGGAAACTAATAACACAAGTACTTTAACATCTATATAGGGAAATTTAGATGGAAAATACCTTGCCTAGTAGAGATGGTATTTTGAGCAAACATGTGAACTGGGGGTTAAAGGTGTAGTTTCAAAGAGAGTGGAGAAGTCAGGAAACTTTAGTCATTACTCAGGCTGAACAAGCCATCTGGTTGATGGATTCTGGGTTTTTTTTTGTAATCTGAAAATTTGCTTTAATCTTTTACTACACTTTATATGTGTACATACAGCCTCTGAGTCTGCTCAAAGTGGCCAGGGCACAATTTTTTTTTATGTTAAATTCTGTGAAAGCAGCCAAGTATGGGTCAGGCTGAGAGAAGAACCAAAGACAGCCTAAAGTGCTTCACAATTGCAAGGAGGTAAACCAAGGGGGCTGGCAAATGACTTTGTTCTTCCATTCTTCCTGCTCTTCCTTCCTGTCTGTTTGCATTTGTGACAACCCACCCCCATGTCAGAAAGAAATGGGCAGTGATCTGTGGGAGGGGTTCCCAGGAAATGCTTTTCAGAGTTCCCGAGGGAGCAGAGCCAGACTTCCTAATGGGCAGGGCCCAGGGCCTTCTGCGTGCATCAGGACACTTTTGTTTCCTTTTGCCACTTGAGAGGGTAATCCCGGGCAAGGTTGCAGCAGCCACTGTTTTTATTCATTCAGCCGTTCAACAAATATTTATTGGTCACCTGCTATGTGTCTGCACTGTGCAGCTTCTGGAAATCCAGGCGTAAACCAGACATATACGGTGTAGGAGAAAACTGGACAGACAAGAAAAAACACATATAAATATGTAAGTAAAATGTATATAATGTTAGATGGTGGTAAGTTCTACGAAAAGAACTGAACAAGGAAAGGAGATCTCGTATCGGCAGGGGACTGCCGTAATGAACAAGATGATAGGGCCTGTCCCCGCTGATAAGGTAACATTTGACTAATAACGTGAAGGACATAGGGGAACACACCATGGGACTATCTTGGGGGTACACATTCCCGGCAGGAGAAACTCAAGTGCCAGGGCTCTGAGGACTCTGCCTGCTCTGCAAAAGGAACAGCAAGAAGGTCTAGAGCAGAGTTAAGAGAGTGGGGACGTGGGGTCCTAAGAGAGTTATTGAAAAACATCTTATAGGCCAGTGTAAGGACTTTGGCTTTTTACTGTGACTGAGATGGGAAACCATTGGAGGGTGTGGATCCAGGAGTGGTATGAACCACCTTGCATGTTAACAGGAGCAGTCTGATTGCTGTGTGCGGAATATACTTAAGAGGGGCAAGAGTAGAAACAGGAAGACCAGATAAGAAGCTACTATGATAGCCCAGGCAAGAGGTGATGGTGTTTTGAATCCAGCTGTTAGCCGTGAATCATTGGGAAGTGGTGAAATTATGATATATTTCATTGGAAATATTGTTCACAGGGTCTTCTGTAGAGACTAACGCATGTTAGGGGGGAAGCTTTTGGGTTCATATTTGGGAATTTCTGAGACTTTGCTGCAATCTGTATGGACTAGCACCTGTTCTGTGTTGCTAGAGAGCCACAACCATCTTCGATCGAGGTTAGCCAAGGAAAAGTCTAGCCAGTTGGCAAGTGTTTGCAGACAAGTAATCACAAGCAGGTCGTGCAGAAGGCCGCAGTGTTGCTCAGATGCTCCAACTGACTAGGTCAGTAAGCAGGCTGCCAGCTTTAGCAGGTGGCAGGAAGTCAGTTTCAGGATAATCCTGGGATGACCCTGGTCATGGCTCTTTCAGCGCTAGGTCAGAGAAGGTACTGGATTTGAAGGAATAGTCAAGAGATACGACCTGGGGAATTAAGACTTTCACCACTCAGCCCGAAGCACTAATTAAGGAACTCAGTGAGGAAGAATTAGTGCCTGACCAAAAACAAAATAATAATAAAAATAGGAAACCTATATTTAATGCTTTAGAACCATTTCCTGATATGGTAGCCATTAGTAACATGTGGCTATTGAGCATTTGAAAAGTTCCTGGTTGACATGAGATGTGGTGAAGATGTAAACTACATATGGATTTTAATACTTCGTATGGAACAGCAAGAAGGTAAAATATCATTTTAATAGATTTTATATGGACTGCATGTTTAAGTCTTATTGGGTAAACTTTAAAGAAATATGTTAAAATATTAAATTAATTTCACTTCCTTCTTTTTAAAATATTTGACCACTAAAAAACTTAAAATCATACCAATGAGACAGACTCATAAATACAGGGAACAAACTGGTGGTTCCAGAAGGGAACCAGAAATAGTTTCCAGGTGGGCAGAAATGGTGAAGGGGATTAAGAGGTACAAATGTCCAATTATACAATAAATAAGCCATAGGGATGGACAATACAGCCTAGAAAATATAACCAATAATATTGTGATAACTTTGTATAGGGATAGATGGTAACTACACTTTCATAGTGAGCATTTTACAATGTACATAATTATCAAGTCGTTATGTTGTATACCTGCAATGAACATACTATTGTATGTCAACTGTACTTCAATTAAAGAAAAGAATACATGGGATGCCTAGGTGGCTTGGTGGGTTTAGCATCCAACTCTTGGTTTCAGCTCAGGTATGATCCCAGGGTCGTGAGACTGAGCCTCATGTCAGGATCCACACGGGGTGTTGATCCTGCTTAATATTCCCTCTCTCCCTCTCCCTCTGCACTACCCCCCACTCGCACTCTATCTCTCTATCTCTCATAAAAATTTTTTTTAATTAAATGGGATAAAATTATACTATGCCTCCCATTTGTGGCCCTCATTATAATTCTATTGGGCAGAGCTGCTCTGTATAAAATGCTTTCATGCAACACCTCAAGGTAAGTGTAAATTTGTCTTTGCTTTCCTTGAAGAAGTCAAAGTACAGAGAATCCTTACCAAAGGATACCTAGCTAGTGGTTGGAATTCCTACTCTTTCAGCCATGAGAAGGAAACTATGTATTAAGAATGGAAGCAAAGCAAATTAATGGCTTTTCAAAATCTCTGCTAGTTCAATTGCTCTATTTGCTTTAACTTTGTATAGTAGTTCTGTTTATAATGTTGCTGTGTCTGCTCCTTTGGCCATAGGGTTTCTATTCATTATGACCCCAAGATGCTACGTAGGTTGTATGCAATTCTGTAGGACTCCAAAAGATACTTTTCTACACAATATGTTGGTTTTGATTTTCTTAGGGCCTTATTAGAGAATGTAAAGGAGGGGAGAAAAAGAACTTCTATGGGGTTTCCATACTGAGGCTGAAAGTTATTGATAAGAGGTGGGTTTGTGGTGATAGTGGGCTGTCTGGATGTGGATGGGAAAGTCACCAACATCAGTAAAGGACCTTGAGAAGAACCAAATGGCACCCTTGGCATCACACAGTCTCTGATCATAGACACCTCAAAGCCCCTATAGGTGCCTGGGTAATGTTACCACTACACAGTTCACAGTCATAAACTGACCTTGCTTTCAGACCTCTTGAAAACTATTTTGGGCATTGCAGTATCTGAAGAGTCAAGAGGTAAACACTGGCCAGCAATTCCAAGTGACCACAGACTCAAATCAAAGGGCCATAGTTATTTATGGTTGAATCCAGCATAAGAATACACTTAGTTTTTAGTGGCCTTTGTACTTATATATCCTAAGTAATTACTATGTAGCATTATCTTCAAACACTTGGGAAATTGACACAGATGTAGCTGTAGATATTTGGGACGAGGGCCAGGAGTAAGTATTGGTAAAGTGGGCTTTTGTTTATGAGGTTCATGAAAATAATTCTCTACTCTCCTAAAAGGCCTTGTTCACACAAACTTCATGGTGATTTGGACCTACCATTCTTTCATATTCTGTCTTTTGGTTCTCAAAAAATTCGGGGAAATGGCTACAGACTGAGTTTATTCATCCTAAGTTAGTAGCAAGCTAGATTTAAAAATCATAGCTTTTAAAATATTCAGAGAAAATGTAGCTATAACCCCAAAGCCAGAAACCCCAATTTATAAAATAATCCAAGACTCATAGGATACCCTAAAAAATCCTAAGAGGCTGACAGTAAAATTACCTACAACCTCAATCCAGGAAGAAGAGAGGGATGTATTCATGTCTCCAGCAAGACTATGCAGGGGACTCTCTAGGAGCTCAGACTGTCCAATAACTACCTGAAGACCACACAGCACTGTCTGCTGTCTGTAAGTGCAGAGAACTCCAAGATAAAGAACGCTAGAAAGAAATTATAGATTTTTTTTAAAAAAGAAAACTTTGTAAGAGGTTAATGAGAAAAAAGAGATGGACCCACTACTTGGTAGAATGCTAACAAATGGCTGAGAAAGCAGAGTACCTCTTTCACTTGTCTCTGTATTGTGTATCCAGAAGTAATGTGTTTGTTCTCAAAGCAGTAGGCCAGTTACCATTGCAACTGACCATTGATGAGGACCTCTGGGTCAAATGGCAATGTGTTCACAAGAGATCATTTCCATCTTTCCCAATTTCCAACAAAACCACCTTAGTGATGTAGAAGACAAGGTGGGAGAGATTTACATCACAAAAAAAACTAAAGAAAAATGTCATTGCTATATCAGAAACATTGACAGATTTCTGCTAGAAATGGTGTAAGAGAGACCACATCAGACTGAGACACTACCAACTCCTGATGCTTCTTCCTTAGAGTGAACAGGAAATGGAAAGCCCAAAAGTCTGAGCTCTCTTCACATCTATGAGCCTATGCGGAAGCAGCTTGTCACTCTGGGACACCCTCAGAGTTTATGAGTGATGAAGGCAGAGACAGTGACCACAGGATGGAAAGAGCTGTTTCCCGTTTGGGCTAACCACTCAAGGAAGAAGTGTAGGTAGCAGTGCTCCCTGTATCTATCTGCCCCAGGAAACAGCAGGTGCTGTTAGGACAAATCTCCTAGTGATGCTTGATTTGTTGAAAGCAAAAAGGAAATGATGCCAAGAAAGACTCCAGTTGGGAAGGCCCACAACTCTGGCCTTTTCCATGTCACTTCTAGAAAGAACCTGAAAAAGTTCAATACCCACTCTTGATTCTAAAACAAACAAGAAACACACCATTGTAAAGAGGATGAGTAACTTCTTAATATAATAAAGTTATCTATCTGAAAAGTCACCATAATTATACCTACAGGTGATGTGTTAATTTCAGATCCATTAATATCAGGAACAAGATAAGATACCCATTATGAGAGCAATTATCAGCTTGTTCTGGAAGCCACAATCAGTGTAATGGCTCAAGAATGGGAGGAGAGGTTATGCATTAGGGAGATGCAAACCTATAGATATTTGGAGATGTGATAGAAAGCTTCATGGCATTATCTGAAAAAAGAAACAGAGAGAAAGGACCACAAAGAGTGCTCATAGATACCACTCCCTACTAGTTTCCCACATATTTTTTTTTCTGAAATAATATCTATTCACAAGAAATACAAAATAAGAAGTAGCTAAAAGTAAAATTACAAGAATTGTTTTCTTTGTAAAAATACAGGGTTAAACTCACTGCAGTACATAAAAGGAGACATAAATGCATGAAAGAGCATACAATATTTCTTGTCTAAAAATGGTGAAATGTCAGCTTTCCCAAAATTAATGTTAAATTTGAAGTATTAGTTTGAAACATATAAAATTGTCAATATGCTATCATTTTTTAACCTAAAAAGACTGTAATTCCAATAATATTCCCCACTGGATTACTTACAAATTTTATGAATAATGTTAAAAAAATTTTAAATGATTTCAAAAGTTTTTAAGAATTCTTATACAATTACAAAAATTATAACTAAAATTAAGAGACAAGTAGCAAACTGGGAAACTATTTATTGTATATAAGAACAATAAGGGTTACTCTATATACCATATAAAGAATTCTTACAAAAATCAACTCTTAAAAAAGAAAACAGTCAGATAAAAATAAGCAAAGGACACAGAATACAATTCCAAAAACAAGAAATGCAAATAACTAAAATATGCAAACAGATGTTCAATCTTACTAGTAATCAAGAAATTCAAATTAGCCATGTGATGTTATTCATTTTACCTGTCACACTGGCAGAGATTTAAAATATTGCTAATACCAACTGTTGATGATGATGTGAGAAATAAGCACTGTCATGCAATGCTGAAAGGAAAATTTTTTAAGGTTTTATTTATTTATTAGAGAGAGAGCATACGAATAAAAGAAAGTGAGAGAGAAAGAGAGCAGGAACAGAGGGAGAGGGAGAAGCAGACTCCTTGCTGAGCAGGGAGCCCAGCTTGGGGCTCAATCCCAGGACCCTGGGATCATGACCTGAGTCAAACAGATGCTTAACCAACTAAACCACCCAGGAACCAAGAGGAGCATTACTTAATGACTTGATTACTTTCTGGAGAAAAATTAACAAAATCTACAAAGGTCATCAGCCTAGAAACTCCATTTCTAGGAGTTTATCAGGGAAAAAAACAAAAAACAAAAAACTTCCTTTACTAAGATCTATGCATTAGACGAGTCACTGCAGTGTTTCTTACGTTGGAAAAACAATTACCTTAAGGGGCAAAACTAGGGTATAGTTTCCTTATCTGATAAGTATCATATAAGGATAAAATGTAGTATTCTGTAATATTAAGCATAAAATGCATTATTATTGCAAAATATCTAAGATATTATAATTTAGATAGTCTTACCTATATAAAAACAAAGGGTTATGAAACAATGTGCATAACATAACCCAATTTTTAATATACACAAGTATATTGTTTGCATAGAAAAATCCTGGCACTTAAAATGTAAGTGTGCATGAATGTGTATGTATGTGTGTGTGTGTGTGTGTGTGTGTGTATACATATGGAGAGAGAGAAAACAAAGAGCTCTCTTGGAGAAATCTTGCCTCTTCTCCAGGAATCATTTGGTCAATTGATATTTTTTGCTTCTCACAACTGGGCAGGGGTAACGTACCAACATCTAGTGGGCCAGGAGTGCTGCTAAGCTTCCTAAAATGTACACGACATATTTCACCTCAACGAAGAATTATCTGAGCCAAATGTCAATAGTGCCAAAGAAGCCCTGAGACATACGTATACACTTCTGTGTATAGTACTTATGAGAATATTCTTTACTCAGGCTTTTTTTTCTGGCTTTTGCTTCTTTGTATTCTTCACTGGTTTCAATGTTTTTGGCCAAGAAGCTTGATTATTTTTAGAGTCAGGAAAATCATGAAATATTATCTAATTTGGTGGAGGAGGAGATGCCCTTATAGTGTCACTTTCTGCTTGCCTCTTATTCTTTACTATCCTTCCCCCTCTCCCTCCTCTGGACTACTATAATACTTCCAGTGGTATCACATCATTTAGGACAATTATAGTCCATTTGCTTTTTTCTGGTCTATTGTCTATTGTCTCCACCATCCAACTAAATTATAAATCCCTGGAAGTCTTGGAACCCTGAAAACTTTCAGAGGGGGATCATGTTCCCCAGCTGTCTGCCCCCAAACCTGACATGTGAGAAGTGTTTGATACCTGTGTGTGAAAACAAGGAAAAGAGGAAGGAAGGAAAGAGGAGAGAAAGGTAGTGAGGGGGGATAAAGCAGAAGAAGTTGCTAACTTTATAAATCTTGATAGTTTTCCCTTGTTCCTCTCACTGCACCATCTGGCACAGGGCAGCCGACGGAGCCAGCAGCATGGTATAGAAAGTGTGGGGTGGTAGAAAGAGTACCCGTTTGGGAATTAGAGAAATGGGTTCAAATTTTGATTCTGCAACTCACTGTTTTTGGGTTTTCGATTTTTTTTTTCCTTAGCAAACACACAGTGCTTTCCATTTGCTAAGCACTTTCTAAACTTTTTATAAATATTTGTTAACTGTGTCATCTTGTGCAAACACATGAGTCTTTCAGAGCCCAGATTCTGCATCTGTAAAATGGGAGCAACAGTACCTTGCACAGTACTGTGAAGTGTAAATGTGATCATGTATGCCCAGGGTTATGGCCAGGCCACAATGTGTGATAGGCCAATATCACCATCATTGTCACCATCATTATCTTTCTCATCCTGATCATCCAATGAACTCTTTGCAGATGCTGTTATTAATGGACCTAATGGACTATGAGATGTAAAGTATGTCTTGAAACTATTTCTGCAAATGAATTATTAGCTTGATAGAGGGTGGCACAGTGCTTCATACACTCTTAAAGGAAGAAATCTCAACTTCCTCCTGGATTATCATACCGACTGGCCGACTGCAGAGTCTGGGAGTTGATATGCAGGGAGTTGGGAAGACCCACTGGATAACTGGGGTGGCTTTCCCATCAGTATTCTTAGCAATCTGCCTCAACTACTCTATGACCCTTGACAAGCACAGGGACTGCACACTGTATTCTTGGAAGTTATACTTAAGGACCAACATCAGAATCATGGACTGGAGTGTAGGAACATGGAGAGAGAGAGAGGAAATGCTGATGCATGGCCCAGAAAAATGCTAGGAGAACGAGACTGTGGACAGATGGGGAAAAAAACTATTGATTGTCCAGACTTTGCCCATGATTCCAGTATGTTACAATATATGGGACGGAGTGGCATCAGGGCATGTTGACGCTGAACCTTGACCAGAGCTGAGTCAGATGGGATGAAAGATGTGAAGGTTGATAGGAGAAATCAACTGAATGGGTGGAGGTTTCTTTGAACATATTTCATTGGTTTGTTCTATTTGCCTCTCCCACATTCCCAATCAATAAATCAAAGTATTTCTTTAGCAACTACTACATATCAGATCCATCCGAAGTGATTATTGTTTTTGTTTCCTTTTGATATGTCTCCCAGAGTCCAAGTCCTCCCAATCCCTTTTAAAATCTCCTTTCTCACCATTACGGTATGTTTTTCTCTATTCACACCTTTCTAAATAACATGGGAAGGCATTCCAGCCCAGTCTTCACTACCCACCATACTCCAAAAACCTGAACATGTTTTGTCTTTTAATCCTGCAAAGCACCCTTTGGCATCTTCTAACCCACTTTACCCCAAATGTCTTCTTTGCCCAGATGCAGAGGATATCAGCTACCACCTACTGCTGCCTGGCTGAACCTCTCTTCTGTGTTATGTATGGACTTCTCCCTGTCTTGCCCACCTCTCATCCCCAGTGCCCATGCAAACCCCCAGAAAAATGCTGAGGATACTAACTACCCAGATTCCTGAATATTGTCCCCAGCCCTTTCCCTTGGGAGAAGTGCTTATTCCATGGAGATTTGCATCACTCATTCCTGGAAACATGTAAGTATTTCACATTTTTAAACTTTTTCCCCACAGATACAGACAACATAGTTACACTTTCTCCAAGTCAACCTTGGTGTCAAGCCCTTTAAGTGTTATGGCTCATCTGATTAGCAAACCTCTTTGGTAATTATTGTCTTCAATTTACAGATTGGAGAGCTGAGATGGAATGAGGTCAAGTTATTTCCCCAAGGTCATGTGGCTATAGGTGGTAAAGCAGCAACTCTAAGTCAAGTTTGTCCACCTTTAGTTTGTATTTCCAAATTCCACACTGAGTGGCTTGGCTGAGGATTTGTCTCTAACCATCAATTTAAATAAAAAGAAAAAAAAAAGTACACTGTGGTTTTCAAAGAGATTTTACTGAACCAGCTCATTTGATACTCACAAGAGCTCTATGGGTTGGAAGAAGTCAGTGAGGTTGATAAAGAGGACCGGTGTTACTTCTGCAGCCTGGGTCCTCCAGGGAGCAAACTTGGAGGTGGGGCTTAGTGTTTAAGTCATTTCTTGGAAAGAGGGTTGCCAATCAACACTCATGCAAAGAAGGAAGGGAAGTGGACCAGGCAGAGGCAGAAGTCAAGCTCAGAGCAGACTCAATGGCACCCTTGGCCAAGGTTGGGGAACTAAAGATGAAGTAACCTTGAGTAGTGGTGAGGGGACTGAGACTAATTATATTACCATGATTTGTCATTGGATGTAGATAGTCCTCAGAAATTTTCATGACCTTCTGCCAGGTAGCTCTTTGCTGCTGCTCAACCCCTGGTAGCTGAGGTTCCTCAGCTGTGCATTGGGTTTTTCCCTACAGTTACCAACTAGTCAACAGTACAGTGAGAATGAGGAGCTGGTCCTCGGACCCCCACATGGACATGCTTGCACTTCTCTAGAGAGTCTGTTACATTGCCATTGCCTTCCCAGCATTGACAGTTCTTTGTTGATTTTGAAGCAAAGTAAGAATCCAATAACTTGTACTGACCATTTTGATACTTATAAGCTGTCTACATGGGTACCCAAAGTAGATGTTGGTGAGTGTGTAGTGGAATTTATGGGAGCCCCATGTAGCATAACAAAACTGATAAAAGTGGAACTTAGCTCATTCCATCTATTACAAAAGGACAATAAACTTCCCTGAATAGAAATCATTGTGAGGCATTGGTAAATGATTCGGTGTCCTTGAAAATTCACATAGAAAGAGAAGGATTTTTAATTCGTTGGAAATACATACAAAATCCATTGCATGCATCAGTCCTGACTTTTAACTTGTTAAAAGTTATACATTTGGTATTTCCTCTAATCCAAGTCACTTTAAAACACTTGCTTTTTTGGCCCCAAACTGCATTCCAATCCAAAAGTCATAATCTGGGAAGTATCCATTTTCATGTACTTTCACATGGTATAGTTTGTCAGATTTTTTCCTTGATAATTTTAATCAAATCATCTGTGGTTTAGTTGGGTCCTCATATTACTTTCAATTTCCAATATCCTTTGAATTATCTGTACTATTTTTGCTCATTCTTATCTTGTTTTCTCAGAAGGAATCTAAGGAATTCAATCCAGAAAGATCCACCTCTGAAGATTTTTCTCAGAGAATTGGACAGTTGTAGTCACGTGAGGGGGAGTTCTGATGAAGAATGTTGGTGGTGGTGGCAATATTGTATTTGGTGGTGGTGGTGATGTTGGGGAGGCGGTATTGTCAAGGTTGGGGTTTTGTTGTTGGGTGTTGGGTGATGGTTGTGGTGGTACTGACATTCTTACTGGTTGTGGTGGTAAAAGAGTGTTTGGATCATGATGGAGGTAAGGAGTTCTCATACTGAAAAATCCACAGTTTAGACCATCTATTGACAAGGAGCTAAATAAGAATGAAACACATTTGCTTCCTGTCCTGCTCTTCCAAGATTTGAGCCAAAATAAGGGTGAATAGTATTGGATAAAATCCTTTTCTGAGGTGCTCATTCAAAATTCTTTCCCAGGAAACTATATATTCCCCCAGAAAACAAGTCAGAGAAGAAAATTTCCTGCCCTTCCTGAGAAACCAAAGTCATCATTTTATGCCATAGCACACTTCTCGTGCTGGTTAGAGTGTTTCCTTCCTCCGACCCTGACAAGCCACATCACTCTTCACTTTGCCTTTACTCACCTCTTGGCTTTCCTTAGCATAAATCCATCCCCTGTCATACTTTTCTCAATTGTATCTTTGAAGATTCAGCTTAAATTTCAATTCCTTATGGGGCGAATCCTCCATCTTTGTAGAATTCTGATTCCCTTGACCATCAATACCACAAGGTTTAGCACAATTACGTATTTGTGCTGTTCTTAAACAGTGCCATGCGATTCATCTCATCTCCCCAGACAGACTCGCAGCTCCACAAGGACAATGCCCTTGTCCTGTGCTTTCCTCATATTCTCCAGAGGATCCAGCCCTCAGTAGGTACTTAGCTGAATACCATACGTTACTATAAAGCACAAAGAAAGAACATCAAACTGGAAAAAAGGACCCTAGCCCTGGTTCTGCCATCCATTACATTTTAATTTCACTTTTCCGGTCCTGTTTCTTCATCAGTAAAGTACATTACTGAATCAAATTAATAATAATAATAATAATAACAACAACAACAACAACAATAGTAAGTTATACATTATGTTAATAAATTTATTGTTATTATAAATATTAATAAGTTAAATATTATAATAATTTTATATAATATATTTACATAATATTAACAAATTTATGATTACTATTATTATTATTCAGCACTGTTTTCCAGGCATGTGGATGATACATAAATTTCTTTCTTATTTTCAAACAGCATTATTCAATGCATTTCACTTATAATCTTTGAATTCACTATTTATTATTTTGGGTTAAAATATAACTTCAGAGGTCAGCCTGAGTGGCTTAGTTGGTTAAGTGTCCAACTCTCTATTTCTGCTAAGGTCATGATCTCAGGGTCACAAGACTGAGCCCCATGTCCAACTCTACACTCAGCATGTGGGGTCTGCTTGAGATTCTCTCTCTCCCTCCCCTCCACTTGTGTTCTCTGTCTCTAAAATAAATAAAATCTTTAAAAAAAAAAACTTTGATATGAGGTGGGAGGTTCATGGGGAGAAGGGAGGGGAAAAATGAAACAAGATGGGACTGGAGAGAGACAAACTTAAGAGGCTCTTAACCTCAGGAAACAAAAACTGAGAGTTGCTGGGGAGTGGGAAAGGACAGATCGGGTGGCTGCATTATGGACATTGGAGAGGGTATGTGCTATGGTGAGTGCTGTGAATTATGTAAGACTGATGATTCACAGACCTGTACCCCTGAAAAAAATAGACATTATGTGTTAATAAAAATAAATAAAAAATAAAATAAAATATAATAAAACCTTCAGAGTTCTTGTTCCTGATGTTCTACGTGGTGGTGTAAACACACAGAATCATCCCTGTCCTGCTTCTATACTCACAGATGTAATAGAGAACAGTATTTAAAAATATTAATACAGGGACACCTGGGTGGCTCAGTGGGTTAGGCCTCTGCCTTTGGCCCAGGTCATGATCTCAGGGTCCTGGGATCGAGTCCCATATTGGGCTCTCTGCTCAGCAGGGAGCCTGTTCTGTCCTCTCTCTCTGCTTGCTTCTCTGCCTACTTGTGTTCTCCATCTGTCAAATAAATAAATAAAAATTTAAAAAATATATATTAATACACATTAAGCTGAACTCAAAACAAGAGCAAAAACAGAGATTTCCAGTGACCAAAAAAATTATGATGTGCATGGTTCTCTTAAGAAAAAAAGAAAGGGAGACACAGAAAACTCAGAAACTAATTCAGGCTGATTTTGAAGCACAGAGAGGGTCAGTCATGGGTGTGGGTCCTGCTGCAAAAGCTCAGGTGCTCCATCTGTCAAGTTTTATCTGTAATAGTCTAATCTTTTAAAAAGACATATGTGCTATGTGTCATTAAAGAAAAAAAATGCAAATGCAGAGTTAAAAAAAAAAGGTCAGGAGGCAAACTGCCCCTAATGTTTTATGATGGTAGGACTATGAAAAATAGCTATTTTCTTCTTTGTCCATTTCTATAGTTTTAAAGTTAAAGCACAGACAAAAACTCCTCCTCCATTTCCTTATCTCATTGCTCTACATGTCTCCCTTCAATTACCTGAAATAATTGCCAAAGTACAAGCTACCTGCGCTCTAAGCCCAACCTCTGTGAGGCCAACATACTAAAACCCAGGGCTCTGGGCAGTGAATCTAAGCCAGAAATGGTGGCTTCTTCCAGTTGTCAACAGAACTGTCCTTGGGAAGATCAGGTGGGCTCTTGTCTGTAGCTCCTCTGTCCCCTCCCCCCTGGTATTCTTCTGTAACAATACAAACATTCTATCATTAAAAGCTAAAAACCCACTGGCTTCTGTTTTTGAGTCATTTCATTGTTTTGGTGCCTTGTGGCAGGGCACCCGATGAATGGAAGCCAGGCTGACCTAATCTAGTCTAAATATTCAGAACGCTAGAAGGGAATCCTTGTGCAGCAGAATGCCAACCTACATCTTTTAATTGCCTCGGCTCCTGATAGATTGGCTCTTACCCCCTTTGAATTCCTTTGTTGCAAAGGAGTTAAAATTCATGAGCGCCCCATGCCTGGGAAAATTTACTCCAGTGCTGCGATTTTTCTGAGCCAAGCTGGCCAACATCGCAAAGAGTCGGAGGTCTGTCGGGCCATCTGTTACATAATAGTCAACAATCTCAAAAATCTAGGGAAACAGGAATGGGGAGAGTGAAGATGATGAGGCATTTAAACAGAACAGATTGCTGCTTTACTTACGGGAAAAAACGGGAGAGATAATATGCTTTGATGGAGGCAGAGACAAGCTTTATTAGCATAGGGAACAAAACAAACTTTAAAAAATGGCACCAATAAAGCTGACAGTCTAAAGAGTCTTGGTGACAAACCCCACGTTGAATTGTAGGTCACAGGGGTCCCAAATGCGACAGGGAGACACGCACACAGTAACAACACACAATGTATGCACTGGCACACAGACGCGCACACAGAGGTGTCAGTGGAGAGAACTTGCTGTGGGACGCAAACACTAAATATAAGCCTAGACCTGAATTTCAAAAGCTTACAGGCCTGGGAAAAAGACACTGGGACTTCACCACCACCCAAGCGAATCACCTTAGTTATTATGGGGTTGGAAAAGAGGCCAGACACACTTAGAATATTTCAACAAAGCCAGGGCCTCACATTTGATATGACTAGGCTCTTCAGGTGCCTGGGAGCTGCCAGGAAACTGTAATCTTACTAGGCACAAGTCAGTTCCCCGTCCTGACTTGTAACATTCCACCTGGGAAATACTGTTTCTAGAGGAAAAGAAGGAACAAGGTAACAAAGAGTAAGGAAAACCATAGATGAAGACGACTGAGGAAAGAGAAATAACAAAAGAGACAAAAGAAAATCTGGAAAAGGCATAATGTCAGTAGAGAGGCCCAAAATATAGTACAGAAATAAAGTATATTAAAAACCAACCAACTGGCAACAAAAATTGAGCACTAGTTAATGGTGTGCAGGCTGAAGTCTTTCAGGGGTTGGGGTACGGCTGTCTATGGATGTCCACATCTTACCTTGAAACGCAACCAATAATCAAATAGACTGACGGGCTGAAGTATGCATGAATTGATCAGTTTATTACAAAACAAATATAGAGAGATGCTAATTATGGCATCTAGGTGGTGGGCCATATGGATACACATTGAGCAATTCTTGTCTGATTTTGAAAACGTCCACAAGATGTTCAAAACAAAATAAATGAATGTGTGATTCCAAAAATTAAAAGGGAATGAATATTGAAGCTAGAGTCCTAGATATTTAAAAACGTCCAGTTATTCATCCCTTTAATTTCCATTTTTCTTTGATGTGGCATTGTTTCCAAATATGTCGCTTGAAGTAGAAATGAAAGAAATGGATTAAAATATGTGATTGCCAAGTTGGAGACCAGGTTTGTGACTGTACTTACTCCAATGTTGTTATTTTGTTGTTGTTTTCAGGAAACTAAAATTAATGAGATTGTGGAAAGTCAGAATCTGGTATAAAATAGATTTTCTTTGTCACTTTCCCACAAATGGACTTTCTTTGAAATGAACAATACAAATTCTTAATTCTTCCTCACCAGCTCCTTTTCCTGACCGATCATCACTTAAAAACAAAACAACAACAAAAACCACAAAAAACAAACAAACAAAAAATCCCAAAACCAGTTTAAAATGTCAGATATTTCAGAGTACTTTTGGATTTTGGAATGTTTTTGGCAAATTTCACTCCAGTGAAGATGATTGTATCTGGTTTGTTTTCTTGCAAACCTTCACTGGATCTAAGTAACTAAACTCATTAGATGTATTTTTTCTTTTTTTTGAAGGATTGGCCCTCAATTTAAGACTCTTATATATCAAGGACAGAGAAAGAGAAAACTTTTCTTTCCAAAGATCCCCTTTTGTTTATCTCTTTGAACTAAACTATGAAATGGCAGTATTGAATCAGTGATGGGAGACATCAAAAAGAAGGAGGAAATTCAAAGGGTAACAAAATCTTCATATGCATCTGTCTGTGTATGTCTGGGCAAAGGCTTAATCTCCATGTTCAGGGCATTTTATGTATAATTCAACAGTGTAGCAAATCACCTTTTTCTGTAATAAAATAGCCATATACATATATATATATATATATATATATATATATATATATGTTTTTGTTTTTTTTTTTTACCAACTCCAAAAATTAAGTCAAATTTTTAAACACCTGACATTGGAATTTCAGATGAAGACATAAACCAATTCCATACAAAACTATCTTGTGGGGTAACATCCCAGCTCAGAACATGAAAGACCAAAAGGGGGCAAGATGAAAGGCTTGGCTGGTGTAAGAATATCTGTTTGTCAACAAGTGTTGGAGAAGATGTGGAGGAAGGGAAACCCTCTTACACTGTTGGTGGGAATGCAAGTTGGTGCAGCCACTTTGGAAAACAGTGTGGAGATTCCTTAAGAAATTAAAAATAGAGTTACCCTATGATCCTGCAATTGCACTACTGGGTATTTACCCCAAAGATACTGATGTAGTGAAAAGAAGGGCCATCTGTACCTCAATGTTCATAGGAGCAAAGCCCACGGTCGCTAAACTGTGGAAAGAACCAAGATGCCCTTCAACAGACAAATGGATAAAAAAGAAATGGTCCATATATACAATGGAATATTATGCCTCCATCAGAAAGGATGAATACCCAACTTTTGTATCAAAATGGACGAGACTGGAAGAGATTATGCTGAGCAAAATAAGTCAAGCCCAGAGAGTCAATTATCATATGGTTTCACTTATTTGTGGAGCATAAGGAATAACACAGAGGACATGAGGAGCTGGAGAGAAGTGAGTTGGGGGAAATCGGAGGAGGAGACAAACCGTGAGAGACTGTGAACTCTAAGAAACAAACCGAGGGTTTTGGAGGAAAGGGGGGTGGAGGTTGGGTGAGCCTGGTGGTGAGTATTAAGGAGGGCATGTATTGCACGTAGCACTGGGTGTGGTACATAAACAATGAATTTTGGAACACCGGGGGAAATAAAGAATATCTGTTTGTAAGCAGCACATTTTACACTGGAATGCAACAGGCGACAAGGTTATTGTCTGCAAGTTTTCACCTCAGGGGATTAAAAAAGAGAGGGGGGAGAAATGTAAATGTATTTGCGTCCATAGTAGACACTGTGGGGTGTCCTCTTTTCCAAGCCAGTAACAGCATTTTCGATGCCCTGACCCATGAAAGGAGACATTGGTAGCTCAATGCCCACCAAATGGCAGGTTGGGAATTCAGTATTGGAAAACTACTGGGTAGAAGTAGATGCAATTTCTAAGAGCAAAATAAGGCACAGGATCTGGAAGAGGCCAGACTCTCTGACTGTTTGTTACCTCAAATGCCTTTCCTGGCCTCTCTCACTCCTTCCTCCTTCCTTGGGTCACATCCCAGGCCTGAGAACCTGCTGGGTACTGCCACCTCAGACACCAAGAACCCCAGGCAAACTGCCACCAGTTGCCCATTGTTTCTGCATACTCAGTGTAGACTTGCAAAACCCCACCCCATTTATTTGAGAAGAGTGAAAATTCACCTCATATTTTTTGTAACAATGATCTCCAATGCCTTGCAATTCCAAACGGAATTCCAAATTCTTGTCTACAAAGTCTTTCTCTCATAGGAGAAAAGGCCTTTGAAGAATTTATCAGATGGGATAATAGAAACGTTTGGGAAACTTTTTATATGATTATAAGCTCTGAAGCACAAACAAACACAACACTGATTTAAAGTCCGATGGTGTACCCGGATGGTTCAGTTGGTTAAGTGCCCAACTCTTTGTTTCTGCTCAGATCAGAGTCTCAGGGTTGTGAGTTCAAGCGCCTTATCAGGCTTGTGATCAGCGTGAAGTCAGCTTGATCTTCTTTCCTCTTTCCTCTCCCTCCCTCTCTCTCCCCATTTGCTCCTCTCCCCTCCTCCCCCACCCTCCACTCTTGCACACTTTGTCTCTCTAAAATGAATAAATACATATCTTAAAAAAAAAAAGTCTGACTCTCTGAGAACCAGTTGCCTCTCTGCCATTTTCTCCTTGTATATAGTGTGCTAGGTTTTTGTAACTCTAGTCTCAGCTTTCCCATATGTAAAATGGGGATGATAATAGTAGGAAGACAATACTACTACTAATCATTCTCATCATTATTATTAACACAAGGTTACTGCAGGTTTCAAAGGAGCTAATCCAAACAGAGCATATACCGCAGTGCTTCACAGTCAAGTGTTAATAAGTGCTTAGTAAATCAACTACTGCCCAGTTTATTGTTATCATTATCTTCTGAGTAGAAAGAAAATATAAATTCCCATAAAATATATTTATTGGGAGCTCCTGGCTAAAGAGTCTTACACGTGTACTTCTCAATCTTTGGCTGAAATGCTTTTCAGTGTTTCTTTAGCTTCCTTCTCTTAAAAGAAAAAAAAAAGTCAGAGGAAGAGGAGGAGAAGAAAAAGCTAAAAGATGCATTATTTGTAGGCAATCTTGGCTTTAAACAAAAACCATTTATCTCTCCAGATATTGGTTGCTATTTGCAGTCACCTAAGCAAGACTGAGGAAAGTCCCATGGTATTTTTCTATTCTTAAGCCATATTTGCAGTAATAAGGTAAGTCCCTTAATGAAAAATGAGATGCCAAAGAGGCAGAGAGTACAATTTTCTGGTTTTGCAATGTGCTAGGCAAAGTAGATGTTGGTATCCGCTTTCATCATTTCAAGGCAATGAGGGAAGTCTTCCACACAGATTTATTACATTTGACGGTTGAGCTTTAACACATTCCTCATGATCATAGGGGGTGATATAATTTGGAAGGGTGGATGAAAAACTTACCATTCACATCATATATATATACATATATATGTATATATATATATATATATATATCACATTATCCATCTGCATGTAGTTGGCATTCTTAGTTGCAGACAACTTTAGCAGAAGGGATTATTGGAATGATATGGAGACTGTTTAAAAGTACCACCCTTAGAATGAGCAAGGACCATTGGAACGGGGCGGGGGGTGGCAAGCTGAAAGAACCCCACCTCTGCTGTTTAAGAGTCATCATTGATATCTTTCCAACATGTCCACCCTTCAAGAGGCAGAATCCCAGGAAAGCATATTTGACTGGCAGAGGCAAGTCATGTGACCTACCCTGGCTGTCTTGCATCTGTGCTGGGGCTGTGGTCTCCTTACCTCCAATGCAGGGAATGGGCACCATTTCCTCTGATGGTTACACGCAATGAAGGCTAACCCAGAAAAGCAATCAGGATGTTATAAGGGCTAGGACTTGATGTTGGAGAGCCGGAAAAGGTGCTTATACGCTGTGCTTTTCTAACCATTCCAAGAGGTTAGAATTAAACTCTTATTTCTAATCATGGTTATCATCTTTCGCCCTTTCTTAAAAATTCCTGTCTTAAAACAGGTAATTCTTAGAGATCTGAGTTTACTAGTTCCAATTCAGTAGGTTATGGATCTTAATCAATCCCAAAGAGCTCTTGTGAGAAAAAACAGTAATGACCATTACTACATCATTAACAGAGATATTAGAGTTCAGGCTCCCTCCTGTTGCTTTGACAATTGTGGGTTAAATTTACTTTTTGTATATGAAACTGACCAACATAAAAATGGAATAATAATCACCAGTGATGAGGTTAGAGTGAACCGACACTCCCATACTTTGCTGGTAAGAGACTGAATTTGTGAGCCCATCCGAACAGAAATTTGACATTACGTACCAAAAAGCCTTGAAAATGTCCACATTCTAGGTTGCTTGGGAGGCTCAGTCATTTGAGCCCCCAACTCCTCATTTTGGCTCAGGTCATGATCTCATGGTTCCAGGGATGGAGCCCCCCCTCAACTCTGCACTCAGTGGGGTGTCTGCTTGGGATCCTTTCCCTGTGCCCCTCCCCCCAGTAAATAAATAAATCTTAAAAAAAAAAGTCCACATCCCCGATCTAATAATTCAATGTCTAGGAGTTTATCCTAATGGAAAAATTAGTGTAAATACAAGGATATTTATTATAACATTGAGCATAACTGTGAAAAATTAGGAACCACAAAAATATCCAATAAAAGCTAGATTGGTTGATTAAACTGTGGTACAACCACAGGATGAAATACTTTCTGGTTATTAAAAGAAGTGGAATTTTTATCAACATTTTAAGATATTTATGATACATTGTTGGTGAACAACAAAAAAATTACAAAGGAGTATGTGAAGTATGGCAAAGTTTTTATTTAAAAAAATGGAAATAAAGTTTGTATGGATTAATATATATAAAAATACAGAAAGAGGGAAAAAGTTTGGAAAGCCACCCCAATGTGTTAATCATGATAACTGCAGGGGAATATGGATGATTTGGTGTTTTTCTTTGTGATTATGGTGTGATTTTTATGTTTTTCTTTGTGTTTTTGTTTGATTTTTTTGTCTTATTGTACTATAAGTACAAGCAAAATATAATAAACATTTTTAATAAGGCCTTTTAAGGTTAAGAATATATAAGCTAACATAAATGAGCATGCAGAAGCAAAATCAATGTCACAGATACTATTTCAGAATATGCTTTATGTAAATTGTGCTCTTTTTAGAAAAAAATACCTCTTTACCCAAGTTGAAAAAACATCTTGAAAGTGTCCTTACATGTTTATAAGATAGATCATAATGTTCTTTCTTATGTCTTTTTCACATCATTAGGCTAAGGCATTTAAAAAAAAATTATCTGGGGCGCTGGGTGGTTCAGTCGTTAAGCATCTGCCCTCGGCTCAGGTCATGATCCTGCCTGGGATCGAGCCCTGCATTGGGCTCTCTGTTCAACGGCAATCCTGCTTCTCCCTCTCCCACTACCCCTACTTGTATTCCCTCTCTCACTGTGTCTCTGTCTGCCAAATTAATAAATAAAAATCTTAAAAAGATATGTAAAAAAAATTTTTTTTAATTATCTACTAATGTGGTTTGCATAAACCTTGGGACACTGGGAGAAGCTGCCTTCCTTTGCTCATGGGTGGAAGAGCAGAAAACTGCATTTTTCCAAACAAACAAGACCCACTAAGGTCACCCAGAAATGCCATTCAGACATGACCTAGATGTGAGATCAATAGATAAACCTGTAAGCAGGATGTCCTAGCCCCTTATTTCCAGGACAAAGTTGGCTCCTGGAGCATAATTCAGAGGGCCTTAGGATGCAGAAGATACACTCATTTAGTGCAGCTCAGGATGAATTTGTACACTTTTAATTTAAGTTAAGCTTTAATAATAGTGGTTTCTGTAAATAAGGAGCCCCATAAAAGAGGCAGGAAAGCAAGCATTATTAAAGTGTTACCCTGTGCTGTGGTCAAAATGAAGTTCCAAAGAATGAAAACAATTTAGTCTACTTCTTTTCCACTTACCTGGCTTCTAGCTTTCATTTTCTCAACAATTATTTTCTAATTCAGGTGGTTATTAAGAACCTTCAGGTCAATATGATGAAAGACACTTCATAAAATGGAGAACTAACATTATGCCAAAGTTTGGGGCTTTGCAATGAATGAAGCATTTTCTACATAGAAATCCATGGCTATGTCCCAGGGGCAATGCAGAGGTTAATTTTTTTGTTGTTGTTGCTCTTTCTAATGAAACTTTCTCTCTTTTTTTCCTGCCAGTTGTCTTTGTGTCTCAGAATTGAATGCAACCCACCAGACTATGCCTCTGGTTCCCTCCCTTTTCTGCACTGCACAACAGTCACTACTACACAAAGTGTGCTCTGTAAAGCCGTGATTGTGTAAGGCTGGTGTTCGCTTGGAGTGTTGGTACAGTACACGTCATCTTGTTTAGGTCCCTGGCCCCCTTTTCTATCTTGCTTTGAAAAACCTTGTTCAGCCGTTGCAAGAGAACAAAATGCCTTGCAAAGCAGGAGGGAAGAGATTGCAGAGAAAGTCTGTTTACCTAAGGCACATGGACCAGAAACCAAAATAGCCTGACCAACTTTGTGGTTTAACTTTTCATAAGTAGCGACCAGAGGACAAAGCTCCTGGGGAATAATGGGGGAAATAAACGTTGGTAGCATCCCCTCCTTTTTTTATTAGTCATACAAAAGAGGGCCATTTAATTTTAAAAGGACTAGCATGTGTGGGAGAAGCATACCTCTCTTTATGTATTATTGATGGGTGACAGTAACGCAGACAGATGGAAAAATAAACTGACTTCGTTCATAAAAGCAAAAAAGGTAGGTTTGTGGAAATGAATCCTCACTATGGTACACAAGAGATGTGATCAGGTTTCTGTGTGAGTCTGCTAGAAATCCAATTATTTTAGGTTATTTTAGGTTCTTGCACTTACAAGCCTTTGCTAATTAATAAAGGTTGATATTGTAGCTATCACTGTATGCCTGTATCAAGAGTCAAGTGTTGAATATGACTTCCGTCTTATCAGTTTCAGACCAAAGTATGTTTTGCTTTAATCAAGGCACTCCCATAGTTCTAATTATGTTTTTAAGTCTAGTTTGTAAGCTGGATTTGTTATGGTCTTCTGTGGCCCATACTGTACCAACAGAAACACCTAGCTGCAAATTCTCTGCAAATCCCACTTTATTTACAGGCCAGTGCTTTTTTGTTCCCCAAATTACTTCTTTATCTACCGTCCTTGTTTGAAATATTACAGCATCTTAGAAGAGTGTGAATAAAGAAGATTCCTTTTCTTTTAGTGGTTAGATTTATATCATGAAGGTCTTTTTAAAACTTCTTCCTTTAGGGCACCTGGGTGGCTCAGTTGGTTAATCAACTGCCTTCAGCTCAGGTCATGATACTGGAGTCGCAGGATCGAGTCCCACATCGGGCTCTCTGCTCAGCAGGGAGCCGGCTTCTCCCTCTGCCCCTCACCTCTCTCATGCTCTCTCTCACAAATAAATGAAATCTTAAAAAAAAAAAAAAAAAAGAAAGAAAGAAAGAAAGAAAACTTCTTCCTTTATCCCTGTGTGTTGTTCTCTGGGCCCCGGGACCATAAACTGAGCAGATGCTAAATAGGACTCATCCCAGTTATACTGGGATTTGCTAGCAGATATAAATAAATAGTATCCACTTTAGTAACGTGGGGTGTCTCTCAGAATAACCAAGATATAAATTGGTATCGATTTCATTTTATATCAGTCTTTCTTTAATTATCTCTGTAATGTAATATATGTGGACATAGATTTTAGTTCTACTTTCCATGTGGGAAACTAAGTGCAGATTAGTTGAACATTATAAAAAGTCATGTTCTAGCATGCACCTGGTTAAAAATGTGGGCTAGGGAAACTGCAAAAGAGGTTCCCAAGATGTCTGTGCAGCCAAAGAACTATGGGTCCCTCAACCACTCAAGAAGGAATTTGTGTATCATGGCATTTCCTTATACAGATTTATATTAAAACTATAAAATAGGACACTGAACATAGTTGGTGTACAATTCCCTGTTCTCATTTATCCAAAAGGCAAGTTTGGTCAGGGAGCCCCAATACCTAACTACTTCCTACCTAAATGTTTACTTGTCTTCAAAAATCCATTTTGAGGGGCGCCTGGTGGCCCAGTGTGTTAAAGCCTAGGCCTTCGGTGCAGGTCATGATCCCAGAATCCTGGGATCGCCCCACATCGGGCTCTCTGCTCGGTGGGGAGCCTGCTTCCTCCTCTCTCACTGTGCCTGCCTCTCTGCCTACTTGTGATCTCTGTCTGTCAAATATATAAATAAAATCTTAAAAAAAATCCATTTTGAAGTACAAAGATTGAGCCTAAACTGTATTCCCTTTTCACTGATTTTTAAAACGAAACCTTTGCTTAGAGTTAGTTTTCTGTCGATAGAACACCTGAAGTTTTCGTTCTGATTTGGGGACCAAAAAAATAGTAATTTGTAAACCATGCCCCCACAGAACGCTGTACGACATAGACTGCCTCAGTATTTGGTTCCATCCTTTAAAATGACATTTTTCAAGTTTCAGTTTAGCAAATGAAAATTCAGGACACCCAGTTAAGTTTGAATTTTCGATAAACAATGTGTACTTTCTAATAAACAGAAATATAAGTATATTCCTATGCCTTCTGAAAATACTTAAGAAGCAATCTAGTCATGAAATTAAGATTTCATTAAAAAAAGATTTATTGATCGATTGATTGATTTGAGAGAGAGAGGGCACATGCGCTCGAGTGGGAGGAGCAGAGAGATGGGGAGAGAGAGTTCAAGCAGACTCAGTGCTGAGCGCAGAGGATGACGCAGGTCTGTTACTCACAACACTGACATCATAACTTGACCCGAAACCAAGAGTCAGAACTTAACCAACTGAGCCACCTGGGCTCCCCAAGATTTCATTTTTAATTCACTCCTCGTGTTCGAAGTTTCTTTAGTGAAGAAGATATTTAAGATTGGAATTAATAATCTGGAAATGTCTATTCTCTCATAAATATATGTTATTACTTTTGTAAAGTCACTTTTTAAATAAAATGACTTACTTTTAGCACCTACATTAAAAATGCCAAGTTACCCCGAATCTAAGGAATTTATAAAAGTAAATCTCGGTGGATGAATTGTCAAAACAAAGTTTTTAAGAATAGACATGTCCTGAAATTTAAGATAATGACATAATTTAATGAATCTCTGTCACCGATATTGCAAGATTCTTCTTTTTATTTGGTCATATAGTAGAGATTATTGAGCATCTGTGCTGTGTCAGGCACTGGATATATAAATATGAAGGAAATCATGTTGTTTTCTTTAAGAATCTCATAGTCAAATTGGCAAAAAAGAAAAAAAAAAGGTAAGTTAACTGCAAGAAAATGTCATTGTAGCCAAAATACCTCAGAAATACCACCCACACATGTGTTACTTCTGCTAAGAATACACGTTCCAAAAAACCAAAGTGCTTCTAAAACAGTGACTAGACAAACATTTTTGAAGTTAGCTTTTAATGAATGCTTATTATAGGCTAGCCTTTCTGCTAATTTAGGTTAATCCATAATCTAAGTGAATCCTCATAATTCTATGACATACATTATTTTATTCTCTTTTTTGCAGATGAAAAAACTGAGGCACAGCAAGACAAGAATCACATGCCCCAGGGCACACCTCTTTGGAAAGGTGGCCCAGCTGATGCCTGCTATGAATCCAAAGAACTGGGATATAGGACTGACTCAAAGTGATGCATGGTTTTTGTTTGCTCCAAGTAGATTCCTGGAGGTATCACCAATAGCAGAACACATATTTCTAATACAAAATACTGAAAGAGCTGAGTATTGTGGATTAGTAACTGCTTATATCAGAGTTTTTCTCTACTGCACAGCCTTGCTCTTTTTTTCCATCAACATCATCACTTTGCTCCAGAAAACTATCATAGATTACATCCTAGATTTCTTAACCTGTCTATCATCTGAAGGAAGAGTATCTTCCAAGGTGATTAATACTGGCAGACACCCAAATGACTTCACCAGTGAATTAATTGAAACATTTAGGAATGAAATAGTATCGGTCTTGCACAAACTCTTCAAGAGAATAGAAAAAGAATACTTCCTAACAGATCAGAATAACCTCAGTTTTTAACCCAACAAAGATATTAACATTAATATTAATTAATAATACTAACATTAATTAATTAACACTAACATTAACATATTCTTTAAGAAGAGTAGCATCATAATCAAATGAAGTGTAAAAAAATCAATCAATATAACTCACATTAACATTAAGAAAAGGAGAAATTATTAGTCATCTCAAGAGATGCAAAAATTTGACAAGATTTAATATACACTTGTGAAAATAACTTTTGACAAACTAGTTATAGATTTATTAATTAATAAAAGAATTATCAGTTCCTTCTTCTTGAATATTGGCAGAACCTGTAAATATGATGGAATCACTTTGCAATTAAGGTAATAATGAGTGATGTCAAATTAATCAAAGGGCAGATTATCCAAGTGGGCCTGACCTTATCAGGTGAGCCATTAAAAAGAACTGAGTCCTCCCTGAAGTTAGAGAGATTTGATATAAAGAGGGTTTCTTGCTCCTAGCCTTGAAGAAGGAAGAGGCCAAGTGTCCAGAACTAGAGTGTGGCCACTAGGAGCTCCAAGAAACCCCAAGGCAGGGAAAATAACAGAAAACAAAATAAGGACTTCAATCTTATAATCACAAGGAACTGAAATCAACAAATGAATGATCTTAGAAGAGGACCCAAATCTCCAGAAAAAAAAACCCAGCCTCAGCTAGCACCATGATTTCAGCCTTATGAGACCCTAAAGAGAGAATCCAGCTGAACTCTGCCCAGACTTCTGATCTACAAAACTATGAGGTAATAAATTTGTGGTGTCTTAAGTTGCTAAATTTTGTAGTAATTTGTTATGCAGCAATAGAAAAGCAACTCAAAACTGTATTTTAAAAATCCACAAGAAATATCAAACTAAATGACAAATATTAAAAACTTCCCTTTGAGATCAGAAATGCCCACTTTCATTATTTCTATTCAATATTGCACTGGCTGTCCTAACAAATACATCAAAACAAACAAAAAGAAATAAAAGGCAGGAAGGATTAAAAAGAAATGGATAAAATTGACATCGCTTTCATAATTGTGGACCTAGAATATCTAAAGTATCTATAAACTTTCAGAATTAAAAATAAATGTACCAAGGTTGCTCAGTACAAGGAAAGTCAATATACAACAGTATTTTTATAAAATAAAATTTATTAAAATTTATTAAAATTTTTATAAAATGCAATAATTATATTTTACCCTAGTAAGCAGCAAACAGTGGAAAATAACATTTTAAAAATGTCATTTAAGATAGCACCAAAAGAGTCAAACACATTTGAGACTTATAATGAAAGATATATAAGACTTTGTACTAAAAACTAAAAGAATATTACTGAGAGAAATTAAAGATTTAAATAGAGAGACCATGTTCATGAATTGTGAAGATATCAAGCCCCCACAAATTAATCTATTTACCTACTGCAGTCCCAATATAAATTCCAGCAGTGTTACAGATTGAATGATTGTGCGCCCCCTCAAATTCATATGTTGAAATCCTAACCTCCACTGTAATGATATTAAAACATGGGGTCTTGCGAGGTAATTAGGTAATATGGGTGCAGTCCTCAAGGATGGGATTAGTTCCCTTATAAGAAGAAAGATTTAAAATCTCTCTCTCTCCATCTTTCCCTCCTTCCCTCCCTCTCTTGTTTTCCATCTCTTTCTCTCTCTCTCTCCCTCTCTCTCTGCCATGTGAAAAAGTAACAAAAGGTAACCTGCCTGCAAACTTAGAAATGGACCTTCATCAGATATCAGATCTGTCAGCTCCTTTACCATAGACTTCCCAGCCTCCAGAACTATGAGAAATAAATTTGTTATTTAAGCCATCCAGTCTATAGTAAATTGTTACAGAAGCCCTAGGTTACTTAGAGAAGCAGTTCTAAATTTTTTGGATAAAATTAACAGGTTGTAGTCCCTGTTGTTTAATGTGCTTATATTGCTTGTGACTTTAGTGTCATATCCAAAAAAAATCATTGCCAAGACCAATGTCAAGGAGCTTTATCCCTACATTTTCTTCTATAACTTTTAGTTTCAGGTGTTAGAGTTAAGTCTTTAATGCATTTTGATTTAATTTTTGTGAACAGTATAAAATGGGTCTAATTTTATTTTATTTTTTGCATATGTACAACACCACTTATTGAAGAGATTATTCTTTCCTTACTGTATGTTCTTAGAAGCCTTTTAGAAGACTAGTTGCCAACATACGTGTAGGTTTATTTCTGGGCTTTCTGTTCTGTTCCATTGCTCTATTTGCCCGTTTTTATGCTAGCATGCAGAAGTCTAAGAAGAGCTAAGAAAAGGTTATTGTGATACATCAACTAGGTAGAGCGAGAATTGTTTTTCAATAAATAACACTGTATCAATTGAATATCTTCACAGGAAAAAAAGTATCATAATCCCTACTATACATTGTATAGAAAATTAAATTCCAGGTAGATTGCAGATTTAATTGTGAAGAATAAAACAGTATGTCATTCAGAAAGAAGTTGCATGAGAACATCTTCCTGACTTGGGGTAGCACATATTTAAAAAAAAAATAAAATACAAGACAAAATTATAAAAGAAAACCATCTGTTAATGAAATTATACATAATCAAAATTTTGTGTTCTTCAAAATATACAAATAAGAGACTTACAAGTAAACTGACGGAGTGGGACAAGGTATTTTCAGTAAAGAATTCATATCCTAAATATATAAAGAACATCAACAATTCAAGAAGAAAAAGGCAGACTTCCCAATAGAAAAATGATCAAAAACCTTGAACAAATACTTCATAAAAGTAGATATTTGAATGGCCAATGACTTATAAAAAGATACTCAGATTCATTTGTCATCAGGGAAATTAAAATATTACACTCACACTAGAAAAATTAAAATGGAATAGACCAAGTATTGCTAAGACATGGAGCATGTGATACTCTCATGTACAAATAGCACAAGTATAAATTGGTACAACCACTGTGGAAAATTGAGTACCTATAATATCAGAATATATGCACATTCTATGACCCAGCATTTCTACTCCTATGTGTATGCCTAAGAGAAATTAAAACTTATGTCCACCAAAAACACATACTCCAATATTTTATAGCCACACTATTCATAATAGTAAAAAACTGGGAACTATCAAATCACCTTCAATACTAGTAAGTAAATTATGGTGTAATCACAGAATGGAATACGACACAACAGTGAGCATTAACAATCTACAAGGACATACAAGATTGGGGATGAATCTCAGAAAAATTATTTTGATTAATGAAGCCAGACACATGTGGTCATGCAATGAAATTCCATTTGTATCAAAAGTACAAAGTACGCAAAACTAATTACTGCTGACAGATAGCAAGACAGTGGCTCCACGTGTGTGGGGAGATGACTGGAATGGGCTGTGAAGTTGAGGGAGTGGCTTCTGGGGGTGCTGGTAATGTTCCATCTCCTAATTTAGGAGCAGGTTAGGTTTAGTCAGTGAAAGAAAATTCACCGAGCTATGTAATTATATGTGCATTTTTTTCTGAAGGAATATTTTTACCTCAATTAAAAGTAAAATTTAAAAACAAGCAAAAAAATCCCCATGTTTTGCAGTCAGGTCAGGCATCCATCAGCGTTCATGATCAGCCTAGAGGGCTACTTCTAGCAGAAGAAGACAGTTCATTCACACTGGGTGATAGGACCCATCCTAGTTTTAAATTCTATCAAAAATTATTTGCAGAAATGCAAGACATATTAAAAAAAGTGTCAGCCTAATTAGTAGTCAAGAAATGCATATTAAATGGAGAAATATTATTTTTACCTGTCAAATTGGGAAGTGAAGGCCCATGCCCGTGCTATGAAGGAACAGTGATTTTTTGGGTGAAGACATATATTGATTTAACCACACTTGGAAAGTATTTTCGTGATACATAACTGGAATCTAGAAAGGTTTTTTTTTAATTCTTTCATCTAGTAATTCTTTAGGCAATGTAAACCAAGGAAATGATACGAGTTATAGAGAAAGCCTATGACTAATGTTGTATTTTAAAGCAATATTTAGAATGATGAAGGAAAGAAAATAGTTGAATATGGTACAAAAACATAATGATAAGTAGACCCTGGCACTTTCATTGATTCAATAAGACATTAGGCAATCATTCAGTACTATGTAGAGTATTGCAATAACATGGAAGAGACTTAAGTTAAAGTATAGACTAAAATAATAATAATTTATTTGGAGATAGGATGATGAATGATTTCTTTCTTCCTCTCGATTTATTTGTATCTTTCAGATTTTCTTTAATGAGCATAAATTACTTTCATAAGGGAAAAAGAAAAAAAATTTTTTTTCAGAAGATGATCATACTCAGACAAAACAATATCAGAAAATGAGGTTTGTTATGCCATTTGCATAACTAGAAATAATTTTCCATTTACAAAATGAGTTGACTTTGTGATTATGTATATACACTGGTCTATTGGCTTCCGGCTATACCTGATTTTTTAATTTTTATTTTGTAATTTTTTTTAAAATTGAAGTAGAATTAACATACAGTATTACATGAGTTTCAGGTGATTCAACATTTCTAAACATTGCTCAGTGCTCAGCTTTATTCCCCACTTTTTCACCCCACTTTTTCACCCCTCCCCACACCCGCCTCCACTCTGGCAACCACCAGTTGGCTCTCTCTATTTGAGTCTGTTTTTCCATTTGTCTATTTTTTCCTTTTTTCATTTGTTTTGTTTCTTAAATTCTACATACGGATGAAATCCTATGGTATTTGTCTTTTTCCATCTGACTTATTTCACTTAGCATAATACGCTCTAGTTCCATCCATGTTGGACTTTAAATTTCATATGTCTGGAACAGAACTCGCCAAGCCACCCACCACTACCTCTCTGACAAAATGCCTAGTGCTGTGTTCTGTTAGTGAGCTGGTGCTCTCTCTCTCTCTGTTCTGAATCAGTATACACCCTTTATATTCTACTATAAACATTTTCCTGGAATTAATCTGAACATACCAGTTTGTTCCTCTTTGTTTTCACTGTTCCTGTCCTAGTTCAGTTTTTTTTAAAATCACGCTTGAACAAGGTATTCCTAAATTATATTTTTGCCTTAGTTTCTTCCTCCAGCCCCATGACCAAACCACAGTGCTGGTGGAGGCAGGAAGAGTAGATCACATTTGAGTGGGACCGGGGGTAGGTGGCAAGCATATCTAACAGGCGTGCATCCTCAAGCTGTAGGGAATGCCACTGTGAAACCTGATCATGAACATTGACTTTGGTCCTCAACTATACTTTCCAGATGAGCCACAAAGGCACTAATAACAAGGGCTGTTCCCATCAATAATAATTAAACAGAAACACTGAGCCAGTTTCGTGAGCAAAGATACTGTGGACTGCACCACAAGGGAATGACCAAGGCTCAGTGGAGCTGCCGGCCCTTCCCTCTACCACAGAGCCCAGAGGAATGCTCACATTGCTAGTGTATATTATTTCTAAAGAAGTTATTAAGATTATCTGCTAGTGGGTCACAAGGATACATATGCTTCCTTTGAAGAAAGTTACCCTTTGCTGTCTCCTACATTTGGCATATACTTTTTATTAGTATAAAATAGATATCATGAATGTGTTCTGAATACCCATGAATACCAAATAATATCTCATTATGATAAGTATTAAGAATACCAATAATTAATTATCATTATAATCCTAATTTCTACTATCTATTGGTTTGTAGACTAGTGCCTGTTGGTTTGGGGGCAGGTCAGAGCTGAAAAGTGATCCCTTCCAGATTATTCTAAATGTTTCAATCTCCAGACCACACGGTTTCTTCTGACATTTAAAAACAAGACTTGTTCAACTTGGCCACAGGATCATAACTCGTATATGAACCTATTTATGTATGTATAAAACTAGGTCAAACTAACCTACAGTGTGTGTAAGCCTGGCGGTCATGTGTGAGGGTGGTTGTGACGATGAAAGGGCCATGAAGGGGGCAGGGATTCTGGGATGCTGTAATGTTCTTCTCAGTGTAGGTGCTCATTGTAAAAGACCACTGAGCCATAGCTTCTCTGAGGACTTCTCTGCACAAGCATTATTCTCCAATAAAAAGTAAAATAAAAAGGAAATTTGTTCAAATCATTGTCAATACATGCTTTACAAAAAAGTTACTATATACAAATGGCATGGAAATTTACAAATCGTAATTTTATAAGATCATGTTTTCTTATCCTACAACATCTTCCTCATCCATTGGTGTATCATTCATACTAAGGAATAGTTCTTGACTACGTGGGTTTTTTTTTTAAATTTCCATTCTGTTATGTTTCAAAAAGATGATTAAGAAATAAGGAAAAGTCTTTTTATTCTGGGGACAAGGACATCAACCATAAAAGTGGTACATGTGTTTGAATGTCTAATACATATCACAAGCATTGCATGTATTGTCTCTAATTATCCAACATCTGGTGAGATGAGTTCTGTTGTTCCTTTTTGCAAAATGGGGTAATCGAGGCTCAGAGACAAAATCATTTGCCCAGGCCACACAGGTTTGTTTTTTTTTTTTTAACTCAAGTTTGCTTCAGCCCCAAACTGTTCCTTTTGCACAATATTGCATCATGCATTTGTCTGCTTTTCAGGATGATGCCAGATTGTTGAGATGTGCCCTGGAGACAGAGTAGCGACTGACCATCAGCGCTGCTGTCTAGAGACAGAGAACCCATGTGCCTTCCTTTCCCTTCCCCAGTGACTCCATAGCCCAGCACTTTTTACCCTAGTCTTCCTAAGTGAGGGGTCATCTTATTTAGATGCCACGTGAAGTTCCGTGACACCTATCAGTGTCTCACTTTCAGTTTCTGTCTTTTTTGAATCCCCTTTACCTATTTCACCCACATGCCCCTAACCACCTCCCCTCTGGCAACCACCAGTCTGTTCTCTGTTTCCATTTTCGTTTGCTGTATTTTCTAGAATCAACATGTAAGTGAAATCGTATGATATTTGTCTTTCTCAGTCTGGCTTATTTCAGTAGACATAATGCTTTCTAGGTCCAACCCTGTACGACACAGGAAAATTGCAGATGTTTTATCTGTCTCTTTGCAAGGAGATAAGGAGGCGAATTTATTCATACTGGACTTTTAAGAAAAAAAAATGTACATAAAGACCCAAATTATGTTGATAGGATTGCTTTTATGAATAGACTCCTCTCTCCTTACTTCTGCTCCATCAAAGTTACGCTACTTTGGCTAGAGCTCTAAGGGTGTCTGCAGGAGTCCCTGGTCTAATGCTGGAGATGACACAGGGATTCATCATGTCTTTAAATCAAAACTTTGTTGAGAGCCTGCCATTTATCAGATGTGTTATATATTAGATGCCGAGGATATAGCAGTGAGTCCGACATTTTTCCTTGAGAAGATTCCAATCTTGTCCCTAAGGGGTTTGGGATCCCATAGCCTCACAACCACTGCAGAACTGGCCTGTATCTATAGATTGCTTCTAGAACCATTGGTTTTGCTTCGATTAAGCCAGCTGAAACACCCTCAACCTTTCATTCACTAAGGCATTCATCTTCTGCAACAAACACTATTTGTAACCCATTTAATCTCTCCTCCATGCACATGGTCACGCTTTCCTTTTCATGGTCTCATTTGTTCATATGCTGTGTTCATGGCACCCTCCACTTGTAGCCTGGGTGTGTGTGTGTGCCTATGGACATGTACACATATGGTATGCATGGGTTTCATCTTCCCAACTAGATCTCCCCGACTCCTTGGAGGCAAGAACTCCGTGTTTTCATTGTGCATGCTTAGAATGCCTTGTTCGCTCAACATAGTTAAAGAAGGAATGTTGATCAGCTGAATGATTGGCTGAATAACTCTGAGACCCCCTATCCCTTATAACAAACCAGGTGGTCTAACTGAGAAGTGCTTCTCTGGGATGAGGTCACCAGAGGTGAAACAACGGAGCACTAGTCAATGGGGTGTTCACCTTGTGGTGTTTGATGTGTTATCAGCTGCTGAGAGTTTGCCAAAGGTGATGATAATGAGTACTATGATTCCCTTATTAAAGTTAATTCAGTGGGAAAAAAATATAGCATTAAATAAAAATGGAATCTTCGGTCCTTCCCAGAATCTGGCTTGATACCAAAAACTCCTGAGATTCTACAATGAAGGAGAATCGAAAAATCCCTATAACCACACAAGAATTCCTTTGAACAAAGGGGTCCAGGGTTAGCCCATCCCCATCCCTCTTTTCCCATAAAGGGGTCCAGGTATTCTAGAGGCTAGTGAAAAAGGCTTGTAGGGGATTACCCTGTAGCATAGACTAATTGTTCTCAAATACATGTTGTCCCCAAATAAAGCAAAAAATAAACACTGGTAGGACTTGAGGTCACCATTTGCAGGGGATAGGCTGGGTCCCTCAAAGAAAAGCTCTCAAGCTTACTGCAAACACAACGCTTCACATTTGCTCATCAGATCCCTTGCTGGGGAGCCATGAAACAGATGGATACCCCCAATCCTTGCTGAATCCCAGCTCTTATCTTCCCAAAGGCATCTTGACTCCTACTAAGCTAACCTAATAGCCCAGAGGGTTTCCATCTCCATGAGAAAATGAAGTTCCGGGACTTCAGTAAACTGTGACTTGGACAAGCTAAGATATACAGATATGTCAACATAACCCAGTGGCTAAAAGTCAGATTGCCTCATTTTATTTGGGACACTGTGCTGGGTTTAAATCCTGGCTCTACCACCCGTTAAACAATTACACCATGGACCAATTTGCTTAACTCCCCTTCCTCAGAAGTCTCATGGTAACAACAACACGTACTGAACTATTTGGGAGGTGAAATGACCCAGGGAAATGTTGAGGATAATGTCTCCCATACCTGACAGCTCAATTTTTATTGGTCCTACTCCACTGGATTTCAGACGCAAAAAGTGGAACGAATACCATCGCCTCTCAAGGGCAGGAACTGCAGGGGAAGGCTTCCCATTCTTGTCATTGCAGGGATTCTAACTCACAAGGTTCCTCTTAGAGGTCCCCATGTCTCCACTTCTTATCCCAAATTCCAAACTCAAGCAGAGATCTTATGACCTCCCAATAGGTCAGCATTATAGAGGCTGACTCGGGGATGTATCCTATTAAAGTAATAAAGGACAGGGATGGGGGACAGCCTTCACATTATCATGTTCCTATGCAAGTTCTTCCCAGCTTTGGTTCTATGAGGTTCCAGTCAGGAAAAGACTGTTCTGAGCAAGCACATTTTAAGAACACTGCTACCATTTCCTGGTCTTGGAGATTTTCAGACTCATCAACATATGAAAGGCTCAAAAAGATCATTCAGGAAATAAACCTATTTGACTTCATCTCACATAGTATCTCTGCCATTTATTTTACAGCAGACCCTATGGTTAATATCTTGGAAGTTGTAGTCTTCAGAAAACACATTGGAAATGGAGGGAGATGTCAAAACAACAACCACCAATACATGTATTAGAAACAGCCACCATTCAATTTTTGCAAATCCTCAGAAAACATTTTTTAAAATGCCCTGTAATTAGTATTGGCCACAGTAAAGCTGTCCTTTTGTAAAATGATCACACCTGGCCACAGAATTGAGATCTCGCAGTGACAGGACAGTGACAGCAGTCTCATATTCACAGATGACCTGCTTATTTGTGAAATGCTTTATGTGAAATGCTTATGAAATAGCACAAATAGCTTGATTTTGACTTTGTTTTTTGGGTTTTTTTCAAAAGAAAGTTGTCTTCCTTAGAAAATAGATCATTCAGCTCCATTCTATGCCAATATGTTTTTGCCTCTCACTCTTTCTTTGTGTAGTAATCTACTATAGAATCTGTTCCCACAGGTTTGGGGAAGAAAAAAAGGCCTCCAGCCCCCCAGACCCCCCCCTCCCTTTTGCCTTCCAATGCCCCCGAGCAGCTGGTAGAGTTTATTGCTGTTCCCTGACATTGGCTTCGTTCTATACATGGAGTAAGATTGATTATCCTCATTCTAAAATGTGAAGATCCAGCGTGCGCCTTTGTCCCGTATCCCCCGAGAGTGAATTGGCATCAGCAGCCTCGGTAAAGAGGCGGCAACTTTGGGGCCGTGAACGGTGACAGTGACAGTCTGGAGCAGGCGTGTGGGGGCCGTGCCACCACCCATCGTCATGATCAGCCTCTACCTCGAGGGCAGGCCCCACCAGGGTAGGCTGCTGGCTCACCAGACACTGCAATAGGAAAAGTAACCAAGTCCAAACCTCCTGCAAGGCCTGCTTTGCAAGGTTGGCCAGGGGGAAGCTGTAACTGCAGGTGAAACGGCCTTTCAAAGGCACCTTCGATTACGCATCCGAGGTTACAGTGGAGTGTGTGCGCGCAGTGTGTGTGTGTGTGTACACACAATGTCTGCCCGAGTCACGCCAAAGACAGGTTGCATAAACCTGGCATATTACAAGAGTCTCACCAGGCTCTCATTTTTTTTTTTTTTTCCCTTTCACCAGTTTGACTGAAATAAAAACTCAGAGCCCCTGCAGTATTGAACCACCATTCCAGAGCCGGCCAAGGTCTGGAACATAAAAAGAGCTGAACGAAGCAGCATGGAGGCGACCCAGGGAAGGTAATTGTTCTTCTTAGCAGCGTGGCTGCTTCTCTGCTTAGCATCTGAACAAGTTAATTTGGAAACATGGCCTTCTGGAAAGAAAAGGCACTCATCTCAGCATCCTGGGGATTCATGGGGAGAGATGCCCTTTCACCAGGTAGAAACAGTAAATTATATTTGAAAACCATTTCTATTGAAGGGGGGAAAAAAAATCTCTTCCTTGGGAGCCACTCTGTTTGCATGATGGCAACACTTAATATCGGTTGTCTAACTTCAGAGGTCCCTTTTTGCTCACACCAGTGTCTGGCAACTAAGGGGAGAATTTTACTAATGAAACAGGGAGCAGTTTAATTAAATACAAATTCGCATAAAGGAGTTTGCCCTTTGCCATCCTGGGCTTCAAGGAACTGATCTCAGCAGCACCTAAACCAGACAAATGGGCTAAATTGATCCTGCTTCATAGGATGGGTGCTTCATCTAGATCCAATCAGTGGCAGATTGAGGTGTGATGTGCAATCAAGGGAAGAAATCAGGCAGTCCACTGTTTTTAGGGTGGGAGTCAGACTTCAAGGAACAAAAATACCGTCCTTTCGTGTTGGATTTGTTACCCCTGAAAACACAGGGGCTGCTGAATCATGGCTCCAGGACTGCCCTTTCTTCTGAGCGGAGGGATAGGCTCAGAGAAAAAGAACCAGAGAAATAAGATCTAGACATCATGTCGGTTGTGATTCCTACAGGTTGGCAAGGCTGCATTTAATTCTCTATCCGCAATTAATTGAACAGTAATAGCAGAGAGGAGCCACAGCGTTTCTGGCCCTGGCTAGACGGTTTATGAAATTATTTTCCATACCATAGACCTGAAAAGTCAGCTGTGGAGTATAATGGAGAAGGTGTACTTGGGGAGTGACTCTCACTTCCAAGGATTAGCGGTGGATTTGAGGCAAGTGACATACACACCCTGAAGCTCAGTTTTCTCCTCTGTAAATCTGGGAGAGTGATAGTGAAGGTTTCAAAGTGACAATCCTCAAAAAGCACTTCCTGCAGCTGTGATGACACTCATTTTCGTTTACAGATAGGGGAAGAAGAGAAGAGGAGTTGTCTCCGATCCCATTGCTAATAAGTCACAGAATTAGGGAATCCAAATTGGATTTACTGATCACTGAAGCCTAAACAGCCTCCTCCGTGACAGGTGGCCATGATGGAAAGTAATCGTTAGACGCCTTCCACGATACGCTCTCTGCTAAGGTTCGTAAAGAGGGACAGAAGAAATCTAGGGTGTCATTTTTTTGTCTCCAAAGCAGTTTAGATAATGAGCACTTATGTTTAGGGCTTACTGTAAGCAGATTAAGACTCCCCAAAGAGACTCTGTCATTACAGAAGTAGCAATGCTATTCCTATCTTCATATGATCCCCCACAACCATCTTGAGTCTTGGGGACATGTGTAGTCACTTTTTGCTCTCTGACATTGCAGCTATGTAGCTATACCTCTAGAACCTTGCTTCCCATTTAATGGAAATTATCCATTTATATATACCCTTTCTTCCTCTGGGCAGCAATCCCTGAAAACAAGGTATTACCAGATGCTATTTGAGCTTCTCCAACCTGGCGCAGTGCCTAACACACGGTAAGCTATGAGCAAACAGATGTCAGATGAAGACAAAAATGAATAAATGAATGAATGAGTGCATTTCTTTGCTATTCACAGAAGGAATGCTGCCTTCTTAAGTCCCAGGTAGGTCCAGAGAGGTGACAGTGGAAGTAGACATTGTCCTCAAGAAATTTACGTATCACATTATTTTCCATATACTCATACTCACCGTTGTTTGTGCCAGCTTTGTAAGCCTTTCAGTTCCATCCAGATTCTAAGCTCCTGAAGACAGGGAGCCATTCATTCACTCTAGACAACACCCTGCATTATGTCATATTGAATTGAATTACTGGTTTAGTAAAGAAGAAATAAGATTTTTTAAAAAAAGAAAGAAACAAGATAAATTGGCAGGTGACATATGCCTATTAATATATTCCCAAATGGGAAATATTAGGATATTAAGACAAAATATGTGCAGAGTTAAGGAAATCTTGGGTAATGGTACTCATGGCACTCCTAAGTATCTTCAGATAAAACCAGTAAGGTTCGCCACAACAGGCATGCAATCCAGGGCATTTTGTTCATGCTGAAATCCACCTTTTCAGTGAGGGAGAGGGTTGCGTCAAAGATAATAACAGGCCTAAGAGGTATGAAAACAATAGTAGGCAGGCCTTCAAACTCATGTAATGTAGCCAGCTAGGGATGATTTCCCTTTTGTTTTTCTTTAACAAAAACCATGAGAAAACCACACAGGTTAGCCTTCCAACCTACTGCGCTCCTGATATTGTACCAAGAACTGTGGACAGAGCATGACAAGGCCAAACGAGATCACTTTGCTCAGGAGCTTATAATCTGAAGAAACCACATGGCATTGTGGTCAGGAGCGTGGGCCCTGCAGTCAGCCTTCCTCTCTTAGAACCCTTGTTCCTAATATCCTAATATCAGTCTTTGTGTAAGAAATGTGAATGGCCCTGTGTCTAGGTTTCCTCACCTATGTACTGGTGAGAACAGGGAATGGGTGTCATAAGGTGTTATTCTTAAAGGTGTTATTCTTATTAAAGGTGTTAATCTATCTAATGAGATACTATATAGGAAGAAGTTAGTGATATTCCTTTGGATAAATACTTAATAAAGTTTAGCTTTTGGGGGCGACTGGGTGGCTCAGTGAGTTAAGTGTCTGTCTGACACTTGATTTTGGCTCTGGTCATGGTCTCAGGGTTGTGAGATTGAGCCCCATCCCTGGTTCCGCACAGGGACGTGAACCCTGCTTAAGATTCTCTCTCCTTCTCCCTCTGTTCCTGCCCCCCTCTGCTCTCAATCCCTCTCTTAAAAAAGAGGTTAGTCTTACTGTTATAATACACAAACTATAACATATATAACACACTATGTATAATATAATAAAGAAAGTGTCCTTAGCTTCAAGAATCAGATACTCCTACCAACATTTTGGGTATTTTATCTCATTTCACTTGACTACCACAACAACCCAATGAAGTAGGTAGTATGATTCCCATTTTATAGATGAGAATATAAAGATTTTTAAAATTTAAAATAATTTAATTATGATCTTATAATAAATGAACTCAAGATCTGAAGTGAAGCCTATTTGTTCCCTAAGATCATGCCCCTTCAGCTATCCAATATTACTGAACAAACCCTTCAATTCAAAGGCAATAAGCTCTTCTTCCATTTTTAAAATTCTTACCTGGGATGAGTAGAGATGTTTCATTTCATATTTAGCCTTTTCCTTTTTCTCACACTATCTTCACTCTCTCTTTCTTCATATCCATTTGATTTGATTTTGATGGGCAATTTTTTTTTCCTTTTCAACATGCTAATTAATTTCTGGGGACAAAGTTCCATGCATTGGTTCTTTTGTTTAAATTGCTCTACAGAAGGATGGTGTGGCTGGGTAACGGACAATGGGGGAGGATATGTGCTATGGGGAGTGTTGTGAATTGTGTGAGACTGATGATTCCCAGACCTGCACCCCTGAAACAAATAATACATTATATGTTAACAAAAATAAATAGGTGGCTCAGTGGGTTAAGCCGCTGCCTTTGGCTCAGGTCATGATCTCGGGGTCCTGGGATCGAGTCCCACATCGGGCTCTCTGCTCAACGGGAAGCCTGCTTCCTCCTCTCTCTCTCTGCCTGCCTCTCTGCCTACTTGTGATCTCTCTCTGTCAAATAAATAAATAAAATCTTTAAAAAAAAAAAAAAAGAAATAAAAATAAATTGCTCTACAGATGAAAAGCTCAGGACAGAGCCTGGTACTTATTCATGGCTCAGGAGATTGGTGGTGGTGGTGGTTGTTATTATTATTATTATTATTATTATTAGTCTTCGTCTTTCCTGACTCTTTAAAAACATCTACCTGAAATCCATTTTAGTATTTCTAATTCTACAATAATTTCTTTTTTTGCTTACCAAATAAATAATCATGTTTTTGAATTGAATTTGCTGTGCTCATCAGTATATGTGGCCCCTCTGTCACCTTGTATCTCTAGTTTGATGGGCCTCCATGACCCTGATAGCTTCATTGGTTGTGTAATCATGGTCTTTTTCACATGCAGTACTTTCGAGGTGTATGCCCTGACCTGCTCCAACTTGGCATAGCTCTAGATAACAAGGACTTTCAGGTTCAGTTCAGCATCACTATGGTCCCTTTCCAATTAGAATTACAACTGGCAAGAGATTAAAAGCTTGATCTCCACCAGTAAATCATGCATATATTTAGCATTTACTTCCCTAAGGCTGGTCCACAAGGTATCTCGAGAATCACTGGAAAATTTTGTGTTTCCCCAAATTGAGGCTTCTCTGGCTAGTCTCCTCTATGTGGCCAAAGACCACAAATCTCTAGTCCTTGGTTTGTACACTAGTCATCTCTGGAAGCTGTGTCCTATCTTTTTTTTTTTTTTTTAAAGATTTTATTTATTTATTTGACAGAGAGAGATTACAAGTAGGCAGAGAGGCAGGCAGAGAGAGAGAGGAGGAAGCAGGCTCCCTGCTGAGCAGAGAGCCCGACGCGGGACTCGATCCCAGGACCCTGAGATCATGACCTGAGCCGAAGGCAGCGGCTTAACCCACTGAGCCACCCAGGCGCCCCATGCTGTGTCCTATCTTGAACCCACTGAATCCCTGATAAATTTTTGCCTCTTGCATCTCCTTAGCCATTGGCTGCTTTCTTTTTTTATTTTATTTTATTAAAATACTGAGTTTATTTCACATCTATATTTTTGTCTCCCCACCATTTCCATTTGTCTGACCACCACTACTACATGTCCTATCATAACATTCCATACATACTTAAAACCAAGCATTGGCTGCTTTCTTGATTCAATCCAATGGATTCTCCTGGAAGAAACATGTTATCCTGGACCCACTATTGATCAAAATCTCCTGTTGAATTTCTTCCACTCACTGGATGAGATTTTTAAAACTTCATTTCAATAATCATTTAGTAAACATCATCGCTGGGATCAAACACTGAACCAACTAAAAATAAAAATTAGACTTATTCTTGAATAACATTCAACATCACGGGACAAACGAACTGTAAATGGAAAAAAAAAAGTTACAGATGGAGGTATGAAGAAAAGTAAGCTAGAAATAGAAAGAAGTATTTAACAAGCTCTCCCCGTGGGGTATGTGCATACGTGTGTATGAAAATATGTAAATGATTACAAACAACTCTCTCTTAAAACTTAATTCTAAATAATCTCCATGTCTTAAATTGTGTCTATGTTCACATGTACATACATGTCTTTATTGGGAAATGAGGGAGCGACAATAGGGAAAGCTAAGAAATGATTACTACTGTGGATATTTTCTGCTTTTATTCTCCACAATGGAAGACTTTAAACATAAGTAATTGAAAAATGATTTTCAGTTTTGTATAGGAATGAAACCAATAGCAACACATCAGAAAAAAATGGGAAAGTCAAGAGGCTGAAATGCAAGATATCAGCACAGTAATCCAAGCTTGGGTGGCAAACACTCTGGTCTTCTTCCAGTCCATGGGCTACACCTTTGAGTCTCCCTTGTGGGTACTCTTCATCTTCTTGAACTTTCAATTTTTGAGTGTCCCAGATTTACATTAAAAAATCTCTTTTCTGGAGCACCTGGGTGGCTCAGTGGGTTAAAGCCTCTGCCTTCGACTCAGGTCATAATCTCAGGGTCCTGGAATCGAGCCCTGCATCGGGCTCTCTGCTCAGCAGGGAGCCTGCTTCCCTTCCTCTGTCTCTACCTGCCTCTGCCTACTTGTGATCTCTGTCTGTCTAATAAATAAATAAAATCTTTAAAAGAATTTTAAAAAGAAAAAAGAAATCCCTTTTCTTCTCTATTTATACTTATGAACTTATTTCACTTTAAATGCCCTACCGACACTGGTTATTCCAAACTACATACTCAACAGTTTCATTTGGATGTGTGGACCTAAATACAGCTAGGTGAAAAGCTGACATTTTGGTATTCTTCCAAAACTTGCTTCTTCTCTACTTAGTGGCTCAAGGTCAGTCTTGACTTTTCTTTTTCACACTCTTTATCAACAAACTGACTTTTTTTTTTTTCAAAATTTGACCACTTTCCTTCTTAAAAAGGAAGTCAAGTCATATCGTGGCCTTGCTCAAAATCCCCCACTGATTATCTATCTCAGTAGAATCTGAATTGTCCCACATGGATTGTCCCTTGCTCTCTGTCCTCATCTCCACCTCCTTTTTATCATACAATTAATACCCAGTGTACTCAATTTAATGCAGTGTATGCTACTGCTTTGTCAACTACGGAAGATGTAAATATGAATTGGTTCCCTGCCTTCAGATAACTGATAGTCTCATTGAGATGATAAAATATTTCATAGCCTGACGATATTTTAGAGATCATCCAGTCTAATTCTTCTAATGCAAACAGGTGGAATTCTACTCAATAGTCTTCCCACCATACTATATTTGCTCTCTATTGTATACATGCCCATTACACAGATCTCTTTCTTGTTCCTGAAATAATCTAAGTGCATTCTCTCCTGGGACTTCCAGTCATCTTTCTTCAAGATGACTCTTACCTCATATAACCACCTGCTCATTCTCACTTCATTGAGATTCCTGCTTAAATGTCACCTACTCAGAAGGGGCCACTAAAATAACAACGCTCTGATACCATCTATCCACTCACCTGCTCAATTTTACTTCATGTCACTCATCACTACTTGACATTATATGTACACCCAATTATATGTTTATTAATTTGCCTTTTTTCCTATCTTCCTTTCCTAGAGAGTGAGTTCTATGAGGATGGAGATTGTCTGCCTTGTTCACCATATTTGTTGAATGAAGGACTGCATGAGCAAATAAAAGAACAGAAGGACAGGTATGAGAAGTTTAAAAAGTATAAGAAAGATGAGCCAGAAGTGAGCAATGTTAGGAAGGGATAATTTATAATCCTTTCTGAGAAGATCTAAGAGAACAAAGGTAAAGGAACTGTCAAAGAGATTTTAAGTCTCAGGCACTGGGAGAAGAGTACTTTCAAAAATTTAAGGAGTTGGGAAATAGAATAAGTGCTAGAGAGGGACGTTCAGAAGTTATTTGAGAGGCAGTGGTATGGAAGCCTGGGTTTTGCTAAGATTTCAGACTGGGAAAACAAATAAAGAGAAGAGCACAAAGTCAAAGATTAATCCGTGGGGTCTACCCATGTCTAAGGTTGGGAAGAAAAGGCAGACTTTTTTTCCCTTCTTCTCTGTAGTGGTATCTTGGGAGTAGAGGATGTACCTACCTACAGGCAAGCTGGTGGATGGGCCAGGGATGAGAAGGGAAGCCCAATGAAAGGGACACAGAAAGGCAGAAGTGGTGGGAAATACTCAGGGAGGAAGCATAAAAAGTCAGTGCCTCTGTGTTGAACACAACAAGGCCAGTTTGGGCCACCAGAGCCAATGATCATGTAGGGCACAAGATAAGGCAGGATGGAAAGTCCAGAGGTGAAGATCAGGTCCAGTCTATTTCTAAGAATAGGCATCATTTGTTCATTTCCCAAATTTTAGGCAGGTGGGAGGCTACTAAAATTCATGAATAAGATTGTTCTCCTAATTTCAAGGACGTCCCAGTCTGGGATTGCAGGAAAAACAGAAGAGAATAACTATGAATGAAAGGAAGTAGGGAAGTTTGGGGAGCTGAATGGGTAGAAATAATAATGTGAAGGAAGTGAAACTCATGAGTAAATGGTAAATTAACCAAGTGACAAAGTGGTTTGAGGAAGTCGAGAGAATGAGCAAAAGACAAGCAGCCCATACTTGTAAGGACAATGATAGTGGTAACAACCATATTTTACAGAACTCCCTGTTCCCTTTTGTCTGCTTACTTTTCCACCTGCCCACATGTCTGATTTATTCTTCATTTTATATCTGAGAGATAATATCCCCTCTTTATTTATTGATAAGTAAACAGAGGCTCAGCGAAGTTTCCAGTCCCCAAGCCAATTCTCACTGCACTATCATGTAGCAAATTCACAAAGTCCTCTGCCAAAACCATTTTATTTCCTAATAAACCATACCCAGATTTTATTGGCCTGTTTCAAGGATAGCCTTACAAAATATTTCAAACAGTTTTAGTGTTTTCTTTTTTTCCTGGAATTTAATCCAAAAAAAGAACATGGTGTAATAACCCAATTCTAAAGCTAACACCAGCCTCCTTTGTGCCTAGAATCCAAATTTCATCAAGTGTATCTCTTGAACTCAGACCCTATGTTAATAATTAAAGTTCTCACCACATAATTTCCATGGGTGTTTTTGTTTGGATTGCCCAATAGTTGATGTCCAGGGACAGAGCTTCCCCCAATCAAGGCTTTGAAGTGTGTGTCCTCTTCTCTCCAGGAACAAAATTGTCCTTTGGGAAAATCAGCACCACAATGGCTGTTAGAGATAATCCACTCCAGGGTCCTTGAATTCAGACTTTACCTAAGGTTACTGAAGATGTTAGTGATATTCTCAAGGTTCCAGGGCTGAGACAGCACTTTATTAAATCCACATACTTGTCTTTTTGCATTTTTATTGACATCTCTATGCCCAATATATATAAATTCATGAAATATAATTGATCAAGGATTACTGAGTTTAACACCTTCATTTTATAAGGTAGGAGACAGAGGTGAAGAGAAGCTAAGCGATGAGTCTGATTTCACAGGGGAAATCAGCAAAAGCTGATATCCCGACATCCTTATTCCTCCTCTGGACATTTTGCATAAGACAGTGCTTCTCTAAATATACTTCACGGACGCATTTCTGTGTTAAAGAAAATCTGCTTCCCACTCTAACTCAATGAAACTGGATCATGATTCCTGATAGCCACTAAGGAAACTTAAAGAAGGCCTGAGAACCTTCTGAGTCCTGACATTACCCTTTTCTCATGCAGGTTTGAGTACCTCAAGCTATGAGAAGACAAATTTTACCTCTGCCCCCATATCTTAGACGTTAAGGAAAAGCGACAGAAGAGTCTTTGTAACTTTCATTAAATTGCCATCCCTTGTTTTTTTCTCAGGTCAATAGCCTCCATTAAACAAGTGCTCCTCCCCTCTTTATTTTGTTCTTTGTTTTTTTTGTGTTTTTTTTTTTTTTAAATTAACATATAGTGTATTATTTGCTTCAGGGGTACAGGTCTGTGAATCATCAGTCTTATACAATTCACAGCACTCACCATAGCACATACCCTCCCCAATGTCCATCACTCAGCCACCCTATCCCTATCCCCCACCCCAGCAACCCTCAGTTTGTTTCCTGAGATTAAGAGTCTCTTATGGTTTGTCTCCCTCCCCGATCGCAACTTGTTTCATTTCTTCCCTACCTGCCCTCCACGACCCCCGACCCTGCCTCTCAAATTCCTCATATCAAAAGATCATACAATAATTGTCTTTCTCTGATTGACTTATTTTGCTTAGCATAATATCCTCTAGTTCTATCCACGTTATTGCAAATAGCAAAATTTTGGAGTTTTTTGATGGCTGCATAGTATTCCATTGTGTGTGTGTGTGTATCTCACCATTACATCTCTCTCTCTCTCTCATTCTCTCTCTCTCTCTCTCTCTATATATATATATATATAGATATATCTATATATATATCTCACATCTTCTTTAACCATTCATCTGTTGATAGACATCTAGGTTCTTTCCATAGTTTGGCTATTGTGGACATTGCTGCTATAAGCATTTGGGTGCATGTGCCCCTTCGGATCACTACATTTGTATATTTAGGGTAAATACCCAGTAGTGCAATTGCTGGGTCATACTCTTTCCCTCTTTAAAGCCTGTTTCCTGTGATTTTCTCCTGTGCCAAAAGAAGGCAACAGAGGTGACAACACTTGCTCTTCATTTTTTTCTGTTTTCTGATCACTGTCATGGCTCCTTCTCCACTATATCTCACACTTACCATTCTCTCATCATGTCCTTCCTGGCTGTTTCATTGCAGGAACTCCCACACACTCACTCTTACTGTACCTACTGTAGATATTCACAGATTTGGGAAGAAAATGAATCTGAGTAAAGGGGAGTATTCTATCTGCATTTCCAAAGGTTCCCACTGTTTTCTCTCCTATTGGAGAATACTCTTTTGGGAACCAGGTAAATATTTTCAAATATATGTTGTATAAGAAGAGGCTGAGTACCCCTGTTTTGGAGTCAGACTGCCCACATTCATAGATGTAACTCTGTGATTCACCATTTTGTATTCTGTGACCTTGGGCAAGTTGCTTAGTTTCAATAAACCTCAGTTTCCCATCTCTCAAATACAGAAGTTAGCAGTTACATTTTAGGTTTGTTTTGTAAATGAGGTAAGAATGCCAATAAAAGGTTAGCAGAGTGCCCGGCATATGGTAATTGCTCCATAATTAATGAGGTCCCGGTTCATGTATCTGGCCTCATTCTATGGCTTTACACATGTCATTTAACTCTTACCACAACTTCTTGTGGTAGCATCATCCTCCACAAAAAGTTCCTCATTTTGCAATGAGGAAACTGAAGCACACAGAGATATACAACATATAGAAGATCTTGAAGTGAGCAGTGGCAGAACCAGGATTTGAAGTCAGACCCAGAATCTGCACCTTTAATTCACATTTTGTACCACCTTGAAACAAAGTCCAGTCTGGTAACCACAGAGGAATATTACACATAACTCTCTTGGGACTCAGGTGTCAGTAAGAAACTGCAGCCATTCATATGGGAAAATGATGTCACTGTGAATAATTATTATTCATCGCTGACACTTGAGGTGGGAATAGGTAAGTCTGTTTTCCTAATAGCACCTGAGGTCTAGTAGAAGCTAAGCTAGAAGCCAACAGTACAAAAATTCTCCCTATCCTTGCCCACTGCTTGCTCCAGTTTTGTTCATCATTCAACAATTTATGGGAATGTGCCCTGAAATGTATAAAGTAACCTCCTATTGGAATAACACCTGCCTGGACTATACCTTTCAAGTAAAGGCAATGAAGACACATTTCTATAAAGAACCGTTGGATGGAGATTCACATGCTGCTTTATAATGGAATGATGACTAACAAGAAGGAAATAAATATGGCAGCCTGGTCCCCAGAAAATCAAGTTCAGCTTCTGATACAGTATGCCCCCTGATGTTTGGTTAGATGCTTCTATTCCTAAGGTAAAATGGGCCTCCATAAAGAAAGAAGCAGGGTGCTCTTCACCTACATAAAGCATATTAAGGCTCTGACCAAAAGTCATCCCAAAACATCCAGCTATAGTCACCAAGGAAAAAAACAATCTTCTTACTTTATATGACATTTTCTGACTCCAGATTTCCAGAGAGCTAAAGAAAGGCAAGGACTAGCAAGGAGCTAAAACTATCTGAATAATTTTTGGAGAACAAAATTCAGGAACAGGAAAGCAGCTCCAAAAAAGGAACGAAGCATCTTTTAAAGTTGAGAGCTGCCACCATGGACGTCCAGGGGACACCGAAACCCTGAGGAAAGACTTAGTTTCTCATATAAGCAATCAGATAATAAGACTCCTTTAAGAAGCACAGAATAGTTAAATTCATCACCATAATTTAATTGTACAGGTTATTAAAGAGCAGTTCGCCTCCTCTCTTTCTCCGGCGCTGCTTTTGTGTATTAAACTCAGACTAATCAAATTGGGGATTCCAAGAGTACTGTATTAGTCATCCCCATCCCTTTTAATTTGTTTAATGGCCTCTTCTGTGTGTGCGTGCATGCATGAGCGTGTGTGTCTGTGTGTGTGTGTTCTGACTGGCTGTACATTGTTTAGCCTTACCACGACATGTAAATAAAGAATGGACAGGGAAACTTTTGCAGAAAAGAATAAAGCATGTCTCCGTCCTAAAGTTACATTTGATGTTTGAGTCATTCATGGGACGTGTCCTGCAAGCAACAGCGTTCATTATTTCTGCTTAGCAGTGTCCAGACACAGGAGAAGAGAGAGGGCGAAGAAAGGAAGGAAGGAAGAAAGAAAAGGAGTCTGAATTTACACTCACCGCTTCAAAAGCTCTTTTGTACTCAGCCAACTTCTCCTGGCTGAAGATGCAGTATTTGCCAAAAAGTCGCCTGCAAGAAAGCACACAACAAAACTATAAAACAGTCCATTAAGGGACTCCTTTTCTGCTTACCCCCACCTTTTTTTTTTTAAAAAAACAATTTTCCTTTGACGTGAAGGACATATTTTTAGAAAGTGGCACTTGGTAAGGGACAATGCCGACCAGGATTAGAAAATATTCACCTCGTTAGTGAAGTTTTGAGTTCAATTTGGCTGTTTGGGTCAATTGTCTTTTCACCTGGCTCGGGCCACCAAATCAACGTGAACTAAGAATAGGGGGTTATTTAGCATGTAGAGCCCGTCGGAGAGCAAGCCTCTAGGAGCGGTGGTCTGAGGGGAGTGAGAATGGCTGTCTTGTTTGGGTTGTTGTTTTTAGCTGCTTTTACACATTCAGACTTTCTGTCCATTCAGCCAGAGAGGCCACGTGTCCAAAACCTGAAAGGGGCTAGTGCTTTAGAGCAACTTGGTTAAACTTGCCTTTTCGTCTGTAGGATTTTCCATGTGGACAGTTTGGGGCATTTTCTGGCCAGCTTAGGGAATTTTTTCAAATATAAGTGTTTGAAAGTGTTCTTATATTCACACGGGTGCTGGAACACCAGCATAGGTTGTGGGGTGTGAGTGGGAGGGTAGGAAGGAGGAGAAAGTAGAAAACAAAGAGTGATCAGTAACTTCTTCCATCCCAGGCTGCACGGACACCTGCTGAAAAGTCACAAGTCTAGTGAAATGACTGGTTGAATGTTTTGGTCTCCGCGATGCCAACTGGCTGACTTTTCCAATGAACTGACCAGTTGTTTTGGCATCTTTCAGGAACAACTCTAGTTCAATCGGGATTATTTAGAAGTAATTATCCCATTGGTGGATTCTCAAGGCCTTTCTATTTCCTTCCTGGGCACCTGCTTTTTTGGTCCATTTTAATACTAATTAGTACCCCCAACCTTGGGGTGGTAGTTGGGTTTACTTCAACAAACATTGTATTGAACATTTGTCATGTGCCAAGCACTCCGCTAGCTTCTGGAGATGGAAAAATAAAAAGAGGTGGTTGTTGCCATCCACAAGTTTGAAATTTAATGAGAGACAGACGTGATTTCAAAGTGATGCCCCAAAAAGAAACTCAGAGTGGCCTGGGATCTTGTGGAGCAGGCTTTAGCACAGTCTGGGTTTTGGGGAATGGCTCTTCAAAGAGGCAAAGACTGGACTCAGTTTTAAAGGATATGGAATATGAAGCCAGTTAGCAAAGAATGAGAAGGGAATCCCAGGAAGAAGGAACCATATAAGGAAAGACAAAGAAGCATAAAACAGTGGGATTCACAGTTCAGAAAACCAGAGCATACCATGTGAAGATAGAAACGTAAGGGATGAGGTGGAGAAACAGGATAGGCAACCAAACTTTAGAGGGTCTAGCCACCATTTTAAAGCATCTGTGCTTCATTTCAAGGGCATTGGGGAGCCATTGAAAGGTTACATCAAGGACGTGAAGAGGATCAGATCTGAATTAAGTCAGATCTTTGTACTTGACCAGAGATTGAGAAAGAGTTTAACAGACTACTACTGCAACCATTTGGGAAAGAAAGGATGGCATTCAGAATGAGATATTTGGTGGTTGGGTTACAGGAGAAGATTTATGTTTGTAAAGTGTGTGGCAAATGGAATTAGCAGGATCGGGGGGAAGGGAGAAACCAGGATAATTCCAACCCTTCTGGCTGGACCATGCAATTGATCGACAGAAGTCGCTCAGAAAGGATAGTACTAAGACAGAGGATGGGAGAATGAAGTGACTAAGAAGCATGGTGAGTTCTGGTGCCCACTGGCACAGTAGGCACTCAGGCACGGGCACAGTGAGCTTCCAAAAGCCTTTGATGTAGGCCATGTATTCCCCAAAAGACCAATGTCTCCCCAAGGGGTGAAAATGTATTCATAGTCGGGGGGGTAGAAGAACACTTAACTATTACCATGGTTTGTATCTCCTCAAAGGATCACAGAACCTAAACGTATTTATCATATATTGGTGGTATTAAAATTTCATGATGGGGGATGAGAAGGTAGGTGGTAGGTAAGAAAAATAATCACCCAATAAAAGCTCCTTGGGAGGGCAATAACGAACCAAAGGTTGAGAAAGACTAACTTAAACCATGGTTTTATTTTATGGTGTTAAAAGCTGATAAGAGAGCTGGCATCCATGGCTGAATTGTGAATCTGGCTTGGGTACTGACATGCCGATTACAGGACTCCCACCTCCTAGGATACTGTTTCAGGATCCCATATAAGTAGAGCCTAATAATCTGCATTTTAAATAAACTGACTAATTGCTTCTCACTCCCTGCCCTAACCAATTAAAAAATACAGGGATCTGAGCCAGAATTCAAAAGCAATAATATACTAATGGTTGTATGAAATTGAAAGGAAAAGAAATAGTGGAAAAGTACCAGAATCTTATATGTGGAATTTGGGAGCACAGATCTCATTTGCCAAAACCTAGAGTGGGCAACCCGTCTCTCTTCATAAAAGAAAGACAGAGGCAGAGGGAGCTCTGGTAATGTTGCTATAGTTGTTTCAGTTTGGAACATCAGGGGCCTGTGTAAATTGGAAAGGAGGAGTGAATCCACTGGCAGACACTGGTCTTCATGGGGGGCCCAGCAAGATTAGTTCTACATAAACAATGAGCATGTCAGCATGAAGTTCCTCATTCACCTAGCAAATTCTACTCTGTACTAAGTACTGCCTAAGTTCTGGAATTGTACAATATACATCAAAAACTCCTCAAAGAAAAAAATATTTATAGAGATTGTCTGTAAGACCTACAATTGACCCTTTTATCCACCCCTCGATGAAGATGAAGCATCATCCCCTTCCATTTGGGCTGCTGAAAAAAGCAAAAGTCATAATTACTCGCCACTAGTGGCAAGAAGAAGGGACTCAATTATTAGGTTTGTTTTTATTAGCCTTGTTCTTACTTCCACTTTGTGTCCTTAAAAAAAAAAAGTAAACCGAGGCCCTCTGCATTTATAACTCTTTAAGAGACTCAGTGAGGTCAAGGCATTATGTAATCTGGAAATTACCAGCTGAGCAGGGGTTAGTTATCTGACTGACCCATTCTAGCTTAGGGCAAAACTGCAAAGAAACAGATGTGAAATAGATACATTCTAAAGAAAATGGCATGGAGAGGGGCAGAGCAGGAAAATTCATAGGTCAAGAGAACCATATTCTACCACTTCCTACCCACGTTATAGCATTAAGTGTATTGGCTAATGGTTTCTTTTTTTTTTTTTCTCAATTTATTTATTTTCAGAAAAACATTATTCATTATTTTTTCACCACACCCAGTGCTCCATGCAAGCCGTGCCCTCTATAATACCCACCACCTGGTACCCCAACCTCCCACCCCCCCGCCACTTCAAACACCTCAGATTGTTTTTCAGAGTCCATAGTCTCTCATGGTTCACCTCCCCTTCCAATTTACCCAAATTCCCTACTCCTCTCTAACGTCCCTTGTCCTCCATGCTATTGGTTATGCTCCACAAATAAGTGAAACCATATGATAATTTACTCTCTCTGCTTGACTTATTTCACTCAGCATAATCTCTTCCAGTCCTGTCCATGTTGCTACAAAAGTTGGGTATTCATCCTTTCTGATGGAGGCATAATACTCCATAGTGTGTATGGACCACATCTTTCTTATCCATTCATCCGTTGAAGGGCATCTTGGTTCTTTCCATAGTTTGGCGACTGTGGCCATTGCTGCTATAAACATTGGGGTACAGATGGCCCTTCTTTTCACGACATCTGTGTCTTTGGGGTAAATACCCAGGAGTACAATTGCAGGGTCATAGGGAAGCTCTATGGTTTCTAAAGCCAAACAAGGTTTTCATTAAATTGGTTCAAGGATAGGCACTTAACACTAACTCATACAGTGAGGGGGAAAAAGTAGACATTTGCCAAAGTTTTGGGGGAAGAAAGAATCTTCCTTTCTTTCACTTGACTTGGCAGTGATTGGATATGAGGTTTGGAGCCACAACAGCCATCCTACTGCCGTAATTTCTCTTCGTTTCTCTCCTACTGGTAAGACTATCTCGAATTTCCTTTGGAAATTTATCTCTCTTGTACATAAATGTGTCTTGTGTGGAATCAGTCTCATCTTCAGGTCCAAATAGGTTTAATTGGATTTGTTGTCATCTGCCAAAAAGACTCCTAATTAACACATAGGTCAAAAGACAGAGTAAGAAATACAAACAAAGGCAAGGCTGGAGTTAATACATGAAATACATCCACTAGCTTCAGGTGGGTCACAAATCTGAGTCTGACTTTTTTAGCAGTCAATACCAAAGCAGAAGTATGAACAGCTGTTGCCATATACTGACTGTGTCCCCCAAAATTCAGATGTTGAAATCCTATCCCTAATGTGATACTACTTGGAGATAAAGCCTTTGGGAGGTAATTAGGTCTTGAGGGCAGAGACCTTATGAATGGGATTAGTGCCCTTATAAAATTAAAAGACATACCAGACAACTCTCTTTCCCCTTCCACCTGTGAATACACAGCAAGAATACAGACATCCATGAACCATGACATGGGCCCTCACCAGATACCAAAGGTGCTGGCGCCTTGATCTTAGACATCCCTCCCAGCTTCCAGAAAACAACCTGAAAACAACTCTCTCACTTCATTTACGCTGTTATAACAGAATATCGGAGACTGTGAGGAAATAGATTCATTGTTTTTAACCCATCCGGTCTCCAATATTCTGTTATAGCAGCCTGAATGAAGTAAGAGAGTTGTTTTCAGGTTTCATAGGGTCTATAGATTAAAACAAGCCTGATGTTTAGAAAAAGAACAACTATTCTTAGAAAGAACAACCTAAGAAAAATTTATCCCCTGGGTCTTCAAAAAGAGAACATGATTTAATGTGGTAAACAATATCTACAGTAATACCCTGACAACAAAGAAAATTAGTTTTGTGTGCCTATTTGCATTTTCATAAACTCCCTTAATGTATGCTGAAGACATCACAACCAAATTTAATTTAGTAAAAATAATTCTAGCAGGGTCTAAAATCTAGCTTTCTGTAGCCCTGGTTTAATCCGGGGAGATGATTCTGATTCTCTGAGTCATGATTTCCTGTAGAGCCTTGGGAGAGTCCCAATGACCCCTGAAGACCTCTCTGAAGTTCACAAGAATCAAGGATAAATGAAAAAGGATCTGTGTCCCCCACTCACTCTTTAACTAGAGTCTCTACTTGGATCTGTTTATATACCTCACTTTAAAAGACAGACAGAGAGGAGGAGAGAGAGAAAGATTTTTATTAGAGATATTTTCAACAAATGAACAAAATTCTTTTAAGAACTAGTGACCCAGAGAAATGTATTTTTTACCCATTATTCAGATAGGTTCCTACAAATATTAATCTTCCCACAGTTTTTAAGTTTGTAAGGACAAAAGATTTGAGATCATGCATCCTGAAAATGCATAGAAGGTATTTAGCATATGTCTGGTTGAGAGAAGACCTGTGGGTTTTAGCAGTTGTGTCTAACTGGAAAATCTGGAAAGAATAAATTACATATGATTTACTCAGCTCTTCCATTTCTCCTCTTCAGGGAGGGTTGCTCACAGAAGTTTCCTTGTCTTTCTATGCTTTAAGTCTTACTCACGTTTCTCTTCCCTGATTCTAATGTGCGGAGTATTGCTTATATCTGGTGGATAAATCTGTCCACTCCTGGGGTTCAGTCAGCAGGCTTATGTATCTCAAACTAAACTATCTCCTTCAACTTAGCCTTCATTTTTAATAAAGTACTAAATAATTCAGTTATAGGATAGCTAATTAGTAGACTGATAGATTAATTGGTGAGCTTGAGTAGTTAACTGGCCAATAGTTCTGGCATTCCAATTTGGGACCAAAATCTTTCCTAACAATACCTCACTGAGAAGGGTCAATTCAAAATTTTGTGGCCAGCTGAACTGGATGGTGGCGGCAACTCCAGACTCTCTCAGCTACTTTATACCTGATGTTTCATATTGATTCAGGTATATCAGACCATGAGAATCCTGAAGATCTGGAGACCAACCCCTCACTTCTCCATTTTTTATAGATGGGGTTACCTGAAGTTACCTTGCTAGGATTTGACCTCCCTTCCACATTCCCCTTTGCCTTGAAACTTGAGAAAGGGCAGAACAGAGAGCTGACCCCAATTTCTAAACCTGCAGGATCACAAGGCTTGCTAAAACAAGATTTTTTTTTTTTAATTATAGCTCCCTCAGTTCTCAACTTCTTTACTTTCTCAATGTGCTTTAGAACCTAGGTGGTGAAAAGAATATTTATCGGGCCTATGAAAAGGCTACTAAGAAAATGTTGATTTTTAGTTGTGATTAAAGCCAAGCAGGTTAATCTTAACCAAACTTGTGGTAATGTGGGCAGTTAAAGCTCATAACTACCTTAGGAAGAACATCTTGCCCAAGTTGGTTAGTTGAAAGTCATGGTTTGCTCACATTTCTTGAAATTGAAATGGAAGTTTATCTTTTCAGATGGAACCCCTTCCTGGGACAAGGATATATAAGTAAGAAATCACCAATGGCAACACTGCAGTACAATGACAGGTTGAGTTTCCCAAAACATAATAGCATAGAAATTCCCATGTTGAAGAGTATGAGGTAGTTACAAGAGGAAGGGCACAGTTGCTTGGTGTCAGTGATTCTCAACCTTGGTGATATTGCATGGGTAAGTGTAAGCAATTTCTACAGAAAACTTAGATATAGCTCTAGGAAAAATGAGCTTCCAAACTTTTAGTCCAGAGAAGGGGAAAGAGGTACAGGGGAAGAGCAGGAACTTGTTTTTGGTAAGAAATGCATAACTGAAGGAAAGCCCCCTCACAGGATCGGCTCACCTTCTCCCCATAAACTACAACAGTAATGACAACGAAGTCACTCCTTCACCTGGTAAAACCAACCTGATGTGCAAGTTGAGCTCCAACTTGAAGTCACAGCTTTAGCCTCTGCCATCTTAAATCCATGCCTACATTCTTGGCCCTGAGAGATGCATAAGGGAAAGGGGTATTAGCACTTTGGAATATGTTAGGGTCAATGGTCTTACTAATGTCCAATGAGATGGCTCTAGGGCACTGCTGGAAGTCACTGCCCTGAGTGACATAGCTCTTAAAAGGTTATGGATAGACCCTAAAACTCTCAACTTCCTTAAATAATCCCATTATAAAACCATCAGTTCATGAACTTACCTAAGCCCTTTTGGGTCTGTTCATTTTTCCAGACTACATCTGACAGATTTTCTTTGCCACCTCCTGCTAAGAGTTAATTTTTTTTTTCCTTTTAACTATTCTAGTAATCATGCCTCCTGAAAAGAGATTTCAACTTTAAAAACTCAGCTGAATTGAATGGCATTTGTATGTTTTTGCAAGGTGATTTCTTTTTTTCTGTTTAAACAACTAGCACCATTTCCTTATGGACTCAATGACTATACTTAAAAGAACTTGAAGTTAAAATGAAAGCAAATTGATCTCTTTGCAAAGAAAATGGTTTTTCTTTCCAGATATTCAAATGCTTTTTTAAAAGGAAAGAATAGTACAGGATACCTTCTCATCTCAGAACTAAATGAGACAGCATAATTCACAAGGTAGCTGCATCTAAAATACTTTTGCAAGCGTAAGATAAACATATTTCACAAGACACATAAAAAAAAAACAACCAAAAGAAAAAAATATTTGATAAATTTTGATTATTTTAAAATTAAGAACTTTAGAGACGTCATTAAGAAAGACAACCATAGAGATTGACAAAACATTTGCAATATATATCTAATTTATATCTTACATATCTGAAATATATAAAGATCTTTTTAAATTTACTAAGAAAAAGAGACCTCAAAAGAAAAATGGACAAAACCAGGTAGCCTTCACAAAAGAGGAAAATCTAAACATAAAAAAAAGTGGATAAAAAGGTGCTCAAATGCGCCTGGGTGGCTCAGTGGGTTAAGCCACTGCCTTCGGCTCGGGTCATGATCTCAGGGTCCTGGGATCGAGTCCCGCATCGGGCTCTCTGCTCGGCGGGGAGCCTGCTTCCTCCTCTCTCTCTGCCTGCTTCTCTGCCTACTTGTGATCTCTGTCTGTCAAATAAATAAATAAAATCTTTAAAAAAAAAAAAAAAGGTGCTCAAATGGATGAGTCATCAACGAAATGGAAAATAAAACAATGATGACACAGGGCTGTATAACCACCTGGTGGCTGCATTTAAAACAAACAACAACAATGACAAAAATAAAAAGACCGACTTCTGAAGAGAATGGGAACTATGCAAGTGTCAATGCAGTTGATGGGAAAGGAAGCTGGTTGGCATTCTTTAGAAAGTTGAAAGTCTGTATAGACTACATCCAAGCAGAGCAACTCCTCATTGCCTCATCTAGACAGACACATACAAATATGCACCAGGAACCATTTATATGATGATATTCATATGGTATAAAGTATATATAACCAAAGGTGGGAGACAGCCCAATGTCCCTCTTCAGGGGAATGTATGAATCAATTGGGGTATAATAAAATAGAATACATTACAATCACAGACAACAATGGTGAATCTTAAAAATGTAATGTGAGGTAAAACAGACTATATTCCTAAAAAATGCATGTGGGATACATAAATATTAAAATTTAAAAGTATATGAAGGAAGTGGTTACCATAAGAGCTATAGTTACAGATGTTGTATTGTTCCATGGGATCCCTTCTTCAGGAGCCCTGTACCTTTCTTAGCTGTTGAAAATAATTCTCTTTTGATGGCTCACAGCTGGGTGCCTCTCACTGGGCATTACCCTGGGCCACAGGAAACTGTACACCGAGAGCCACATCCTAGCCTCCCTTGGGGTTGACTTAGGTCTAATGACTGGCTTGTGTGGGAATAAGAAAGTCCAGCCCACTTATCTCAATTTAGGACAACACTGGAGGGTTAACCCATTTCAGAGACACCTGCAGGATTGGTTATGAGCTGTAGGGCAACCACACTGTGCCATCCCTGCTAAACAGACACCACTCCTAAGCTAAGCTTTCCTGGATAATAATAATAATACCCAAGAAGAGAAAATTTTATATAAAATGACAGCCACAATTTGATCTTGCTTTGAAGAGTTTGTCGTAGCCCCTCTGCAAGCAAGGGGTGAAATCACTTTTCTTGATCCCACACCTAAAAATGGTCTGGGACTGCCACATAAAGCCACAGCCTGCCTTTTCATCTGGGTCTGTCACTTAAAACAGTTGCCTGGCACAGCTGACACATCTTCCTAAATATCCCATGTTCACCACATCACCACAGCATAAAACAGCTAAGAAAAGAGAGATTTTCATCACTAGTCTTCTCAGGCAAGCTTAATAGAGTTTGAAAGAAATGTTCATGGGCTCCATTTTTAACTTGCTGAACTCTGCGAGACAGCTGGCAAAAACTTGATCAAATTGAGCCTCCCGAGGCTGCAGCTCGGTCACATCAGACCAGCATGGGAAGGCTTTTGTTTCAGCCCCATCCAGGCCTTATCACCTCATTCTGTCACTCATACTTCTCAGTCCACCCACAAATCCTCCAGGATTTATTGCAGATGTAGCAAGCTTGCTGGAAATAATGGTACAAGCAAAGAGGCTAGTTGGCTATCGACTCCAAGCTCTGGGTAATACCAATGGGAAATTATGTGCACAAAAGGTGCGCTGGGGTGACAAATGAGGAAAGGGCTGGCCCATTGAAGATGCTGGGATTTAGGCAAAGCTGACACACTAATACCACGCCACTAGCTTTATCTGATTACATTCTGGGGCTGGGCGCTCCCCACACCCACCCTCCGGACCTCCCCCACCCACCCGCACATTTTCAAGAAAGACACAGGTTGCTTTCTTTGGTGCGCGGTGTACCATGAAATGGTAATCTCAAGAATTATTACATTTATATAAACCATGAAGCGTTTTTATGCCCCATGAGAAAACAACTTTCGGATCCACAATACATTTGTCTTTACACTGTTGACTAGAAAAAAATGTAAAAGTTTGAAGAAGGCATTAAATTGCGACTAAGAGAATTAATACGATTTTTACCAAGAAAGAGTAACTTCCTGACCTTATCTTAGACATGTTTCTCTTAGACTCTGGTCAGACTCAACTTACGGAAACATTCAGAACAACAGCAATTCCGTTCTTCACCCACATTTTTGCCACAGAATATGCATGCACATTTTCTCACTTGAAGCTTTGAGCAGGACCATTTTGAGGTAGCTTCTTGCATTCATGTGTGCTATTTTGACTCAGGGTGCTCTTACCCGAAGCAGGTGGCCATGCTGGGTTCTGGGCGATATAAAATGGCCTTAATGTTTGCTCCTCATTAGAAAAGCCCTCAGTCCTTTAAGTGAGGAAGAATTATCCTCATGGACAGAGTTTGTCCCTTTTTTTAATCTCCTCATTTTCATAGAAACAAAGTGAATTTTTTTTTTTTATCTGAGTCCCTGTGGACTCTTAATGGTTCCAAGTGGTTTAGTCAAGATGGGCGGCTGTTCCTTCCCATTTCCTTTCCATAGTGCTTTTCCTCAGTTTTGGTAAAAAGCAGAGTAAAATGGATAAATGATGACATTTGAGGATCATTAATGCAACTCCCTAATGTGGTTTTGGGGTGAGAGGTTACGGACAGAAAGTGAAATGTTGAAATATTAAAAAATGAACTTTCTTCAGAATGTACTCAATACATCTATTTTATGGAATAACACATCTTCTACTATCTGTCATAAGATCTATTTGCCTGGGAAGCCCATTTACCTCACTCAGAAATACAAAAAGTCCTTAAAATTTCAATGGCTGGCAATTTATTCATTCCACTCAGTGGAATAATACCCATTGTATGTCCATATAGCCATTATATGTCTTCATTGTAACATGGTCTGAGAAACATAGCAGAGAACAGAACAGACTCCTGCTTCAGTATTTAGACTATATATAATTCATTAGAAGGCCACGTATGTAAGCACCTCTCGGCAAAGTTTCTTTCTCTGGTCTCCATTCGTTAGCTTACGTCACACAGTCCTTAGGACACAAGATTAATAAAAGATGATTTGCAAGCCAATAAAATTCTACCAGTGTCATCCCATTCTTAAAATGCCCTGAACCTGACTCATACCCACAGAGCAGCTAGAAGTGAGTCACAGAATTGGGACTGTTTTTCAAAGCAGAGGTCTCAGAGGGTACTCTTTGGAGAAACTCTCATTCCTGAAATTACCTCCCAGCAGATTGGAGGGGCTCAAACTTTCCCTGGTCCCTGATGATCCCTTTGTGTGGCTCTGCCTTGTCCTACATGACCTGGCAACCCCACAGGGCTGGCTCAGTCCCTTCAGGAACCACATGCCCAGAGGCAGATGGATAGAAGTGTATTTTCTGTTTTGGATTTTTAGTGTTTATCCTCTAAACAGTTTCTTTCCCAATGAGATGAAATTTTGCTTTTATCAAAGAACAGCCTCCATACACATGTTTAAGGAGGAAAAAATTGAACAAGTGTGCTTACAGAATCCTGCCCCACTCTGTAAAAGCCACCCATTCCTGGTATCTCAGCTCTCTCTTCTGGATTTCTAAACGACACCTCTCTGAAAATACCTAGCAAAGGAATGCACCCTCCACCTAAGGGCTATGCTTCCCAGGCTTTCTTGCGAGTGGAATGTGAGTAATATGAATGTGTAAAAAGAATACTTCTTACCTTTCACTCTTTCTTCTTTTTTACATTTGTTAATAGCTCTATTGAGGTATAATTTCCATAGAATAAAATGATCCACTTTGGATATTCAGTTTTTGAATTTTGATAGTTATATACACTTGTATAAACTCTACCACAATTACGATAGAGAACATTTCCATCACACCCAAAATATCTTTCATATTTTTATGGACAATCCATTCCTTCAATCTTTGGCCCAAGAACTCTGCTTTCTGTAACTATAGTTTTTCCTTTTCTAGAATTGTGCGTCAATGGTGTCATACGATATACGGTCTTTATTTATTTATTTTTTTATTTCACATGCTGTTTTGAGATCCATCCCTATAGTTGTGTGCATTAACAAGGCAGTGTTTTCTATTGTAAAGTGCTTCATAGTATGGATATACCAGGCTATGGACATTTGGTTGTTTCCAGGCTTTTGCTTCTATAATTAATGCTATGAAAATTTGCATACAGTCTTTATATGGACATTTAGATAATATTTCTCTTAGATAATATTTAAGAATAAGAGTGCTGGTAAGAGCACTCTTATATCTTTGTGGAAAGAACATGTTTAACTTTATAAGAAAATTGGTAAACTCTTTCAAAAATGACTAGCATTATGTATTCTTACCAGTAATATATGTTAGTTGTGGGTGTTCACCAACACTTGGTATTATCTATCTTCTTACTCTAAACATTCTAGTGAGTATAGAGTGTCCCTTACTGTAGTTTTAATTTAGCATTTTACTGAAAACTGAGCAACTTTTCATGGGCCTATTGGTCACCCATATATCTTCTGGAGAATGTCTGTTTAATTTTTTTGCATTTTATGTTTACATTTACATTACATTTGTCTTATTTGTTTTAAGCAATTATTTTTATATTTTGGAGATAAGCTATGGCAGCTAGCCTCCAAGATGGCCTCCAATGTTCCTGCTTCCTTGTGTAATCCTTTCCTATGTTGTATCAGGGTTGGTCTGTGAGAAGGCAGAATTGATGGTGTGTGTTGAATTCATCTGTAGCTGTCATAACAAAATACTATAGACTGAGTGACTTAAACAAAAGAAATTTGTTCTCCCAAAGTTCTACAGGCTGGAAGCTTGAGATTAAGATGTCAACATGGTCAGATTTGGGCAAGTGTTTTTATCCTGACATGCAGATGCCTGCTTTGTGGCTGTGTGTAAATAAGACCCTTTCTTGGTACATAAGTGCGAAGAGAGAGAGAGATCTTTCCTTTTGCAATGGTTTATAGCTTTAAGTGTTTAAGTAAAAGAAAAGAGTATTTGGCCTGAGCTTTTTTTAAAATACAATTTCAATATCATTATTACTCACCAAATTTAAAAATTATTCCTCAATAACATCAAATAACTGGTGAGTGTTCATATTATTGGATTGCTTTATAAGTGTGCTTTTTTAAAAAAACATCAGTTTATTCTCTGTGTTTATAGGTCTGATTCTACTTTTTGTTTATTTACTTATTTGTTTTTTTTTCTTAGATTCCATATGAGTGAAATCATATTGTATTTGTCTTTGTCTCTCTGATTTATTTCATTTAACATGATACCTTCTAGGGCCATCGTATTGTAGCAAATGGCAAGTGCTCACTCTTTTTAATGGCTGAGTAATATTCCATTTTGTGTATGTGTGTGTGTATACATATATGTGTATTTGTATATGTAAATATATTACACCTTCTTTTTTTTTCCCAATTTATTTATTTTCAGAAAAACAGTATTCATTATTTTTTCACCACACCCAGTGCTCCATGCAAGCTGTGCCCTCTATAATACCCACCACCTGGTACCCCAACCTCCCACCCCCCCGCCACTTCAAACCCCTCAGACTGTTTTTCAGAGTCCATAGTCTCTCATGGTTCACCTATTCGTCCTTTCTGATGGAGGCATAATACTCCATAGTGTATATGGACCACATCTTCCTTATCCATTCATCCGTTGAAGGGCATCTGGGTTCTTTCCATAGTTTGGCGACTGTGGCCATTGCTGCTATAAACATTGGGGTACAGATGGCCCTTCTTTTCACGACATCTGTATCTTTGGGGTAAATACCCAGAAGTGCAATTGCAGGGTCGTAGGGAAGCTCTATTTTTAATTTCTTGAGGAATCTCCACACTGTTCTCCAAAGAGGCTGCACCAACTTGCATTCCCACCAACAGTGTAAGAGGGTTCCCCTTTCTCCACATCCTCTCCAACACATGTTGTTTCCTGTTTTGTTAATTTTGGCCATTCTAACTGGTGTAAGGTGATATCTCAATGTGGTTTTAATTTGAATCTCCCTGAGGGCTAATGATGATGAGCATTTTTTCATGTGTCTGATAGCCATTTGTATTTCTTGATTGGAGAAGTGTCTGTTCAAATCTTCTGCCCATTTTTTGATGTGTTTGTCTGTTTCATGTGGGTTGAGTTTAAGGAGTTCATTATAGATCCTGGATATCAACCTTTTGTCTGTACTGTCATTTGCAAATATCTTCTCCCATTCCGTGGGTTGCCTCTTTGTTTTTTTGACTGTTTCCTTTGCTGTGCAGAAGCTTTTGATTTTGATGAAGTCCCAGAAGTTTATTTTCGCTTTTGTTTCCTTTGCCTTTGGAGACGTATCAAAGAGATTACTGCCTATGTTCTCCTCTAAGATTCTGATAGATTCCTGTCTCACGTTGAGGTCCTTTATCCATTTTGAGTTGATCTTTGTGTACGGTGTAAGAGAATGGTCGAGTTTCATTCTTCTACATATAGCTGTCCAGTTTTCCCAGCACCATTTATTGAAGAGACTGTCTTTTTTCCACTGTATATTTTTTCCTGTTTTGTCGAAGATTAATTGACCATAGAGTTGAGGGTCCATATCAGGGCTCTCTACTCTGTTCCACTGGTCTATGTGTCTGTTTTTATGCCAGTACCATGCTGTCTTGGTGATCACAGCTTTGTAATATAGCTTGAAATCAGGTAAGGTGATGCCGCCAGCTTTATTTTTGTTTTTCAACATTTCCTTAGCGATTCGGGGTCTCTTCTGATTCCATACAAATTTTAGGATTATTTGCTCCAGCTCTTTGAAGAATGCCGGTGGAATTTTGATCGGAATGGCATTAAAAGTATAGATTGCTCTAGGCAGTATAGACATTTTAACAATGTTTATTCTTCCGATCCAAGAGCATGGAATGGTCTTCCATCTTTTTGTGTCTTCTTCAATTTCTTTCATGAGTGTTCTATAGTTCCTCAAGTATAGATCCTTTACCTCTTTAGTTAGGTTTATTCCCAGGTATCTTATGGTTCTTGGTGCTATAGTAAATGGAATCGATTGTCTAATTTCCCTTTCTGTATTTTCATTGTTAGTGTATAAGAAAGCCACTGATTTCTGCACATTGACTTTGTATCCTGCCACGCTGCTGAATTGCTGTATGAGTTCTAGTAGTTTGGGGGTGGAGTCTTTTGGGTTTTCCATATAAAGAATCATGTCATCTGCGAAGAGAGAGAGTTTGACTTCTTCATTACCAATTTGGATACCTTTTATTTCTCTCTGTTGTCTGATTGCTGTTGCTAGGACTTCTAATACTATGTTGAACAAGAGTGGTGAAAGTGGGCATCCTTGTCTTGTTCCTGATCTCAATGGGAAGGCTGCAAGCTTTTTCCCATTGAGGATGATATTTGCTGTGGGTCTTTCATAGATAGATTTGATGAGGTTCAGGAATGTTCCCTCTATCCCTATACTTTGAAGCGTTTTAATCAGGAACGGATGTTGGATTTTGTCAAATGCTTTTTCTGCATCAATTGAGAGGACCATGTGGTTCTTCTCTCTTCTCATATTAATTTGTTGTATCACATTGATTGATTTACGAATGTTGAACCATCCTTGTAGCCCAGGGATGAATCCCACCTGATCATGGTGGATAATCTTTTTAATGTGTTGTTGGATCCTGTTGGCTAGGATCTTGTTGAGAATCTTAGCATCCATATTCATCAGTGATATTGGTCTGAAATTCTCCTTTTTGGTATGGTCCTTGCCTGGTTTGGGGATCAGGGTAATGCTGGCTTCATAGAAAGAGTCTGGAAGTTTTCCTTCTGCTTCAATTTTTTGAAACAGCTTCAGGAGAATAGGTGTTATCTCTTCTTGGAAGGTTTGGTAGAATTCCCCAGGGAATCCGTCAGGTCCTGGGCTCTTGTTTTTTGGGAGATTTTTGATCACTGCTTCAATCTCGTTATTAGATATCGGTCTTTTTAATGGCTGAGTAATATTCCATTTTGTGTATATGTGTGCGTGTATATATGTGTGTATTTGTATATGTAAATATATTACACCTTCTTTATCCATTCATCTATTGATGGACACTTGGGTTGCTTCCATATCCGGCTATTGTTAATAACACTGCAAGAAACACAGGAATGCATATGTCCTTTCAAATCAGTGTTTTCATTTTCTTTGGGGAAATTGGTAGACTAAGAGTAGGCTAAAGTTATACAACTGGTAAATTATAATACTTGAAGTTGGACCCATGCAGTCTGAACTAGGAGCCTACACAGTAGGTCCCCTGATCCATGGTTTTGTTTTCCACAGTATCAGTTACCTGTAGGAAGCTACGGTCTGGAAGCAAATGATATCCCTCTGACATATTGCTAGGTCAATAGTGGCCTAATGTTATGTTATAACAACTGCAGCGTTCACCTTGATTCATCTCCTTTCATAGATATTTTATCATCTCACACCATCACAAGAATGATGAATACAGTACAAAAAGATATTTTGAGATAGAGAGAGAACACATTCAGATAACTTTCATTACAATATATTGTTATAATTGATTTATTTTATTATTATTGTTAATCAATTATTGTTATTATTAATTATTGTTAATTTCTTATTATGCCTCATTTATAAATTAAACTTTATTATAGGTATGTATGTATAGTTTTTACATACATATATTAGTATTATATATGCATATATTAGTATCTGTACTAGTACTGATGTCAACATTATGTATATATTTGTCAAATTTTTATATATACATATATGTGTGTGTATATGTATATATATATACGGTAGTTAGCACAAAACATATATACACACACATGTATATATATAAATATGTACACATATACACATACATATGTGCGCACACACATATACGTGGGGGTGTGTGTGTGTTGCGCTATCTATAGTTTCAGGCATCTAACATCCATCATCCCTTTGGGTTCTTGGAACATGTCACCCCACCGATGAGGGGGGCACTACTGTACTTTGAACAATTGCACCTGAGCTGCCATGACTGAATTCTTAGACTTTAGAATATTAGTTCTCCTTAAACTCACAGAATATAAATGTAAGAATCATGTTGTATAGTCTCTTGGTATATTGTGATCTCTCTCTCTCTCTCTCTCTCTCTCTCTTTTCTTTTTGTCTTGTAGTGATGACTTAGGGGATATCTTTGGTACTTCATGAAGACTTGTTAAATGATATTTGACCTTGCAGGGGAGAAAAAATGGCATGTAACAATGATCTAAATATCTCCCTCCCCCTCAAAGAACCTTCCTTCTACTGATGTCCTCGATGCTATTCCTTATGTTCCACAAATAAAACTACATGATAATTGTTTTTCTCTACTTGATTTATTGCAATTAGCATAATCTCCCCCAGTTCTATTCATGCTGATGCAAATGTTGGGTATTCATCCTTTCTGATGGCTAAGTAATATTCTGTTGTATATATGGACCACATCTTCTTTATTCATTCATCTGTTGAAGGACATCTCAGCTCCTGCCACAGTTTGGCTATTGTGGACATTGCTGCTATGAAGAATGGGGTGCACATGCCCTTCTTTTCACTACATCTGTATCTTTGGGGCAAATACCCAGTAGTGCAATTGCTGGGTCATAAGGTAGCTCTATTTTTAACTTTTTGAGGAATTTCCACATTGTTTTCCAAAGTGGCTATACCAAATTGCATTCCCACCAACAGTGTAGGAGGGGACGGGTGGGCCTGGTGATGGGTGATAAGGATGGCAGGATTGCATGGAGCACTGGGTATTATATGCAAACAATGAATCATGGAACACTACATTAAAAACTAGTGATGTACTGTATAATAAATAACATAATAAATAAAATTTTAAAAACTAGAGCTACAATTTGATCCAGGAATCTCCCTTTTGGGTATGTATCCGAAGGAATCAAAATCACTATCTTGACAAGATATCTACATCCCCATTTTCATAGCAGCATTATTCAAATTAAGAAAGACATAGAAATAAGCTTACTGTCTGTCAATGGATAAATGGATAAAGAAAATGTGTTATATATATATATATATATATATATATATATATTCTGTTATATATATAACAGAATGTCATTCATCCATATGAAAGAAATACTGTCTTTTTGACAATATGGCTAAACCTCAAAGACATTATGCCAAGTGAAATAATTTGGACAGAGGAAGACAAATATTGTGTATTTTTATTTATATGTGCAATCTAAAAAAGCTGAATTTTGGAAATAAATATTAATTATTTCCAAATGTTAATTTGGAAATAAATATATTCATAATATACTGATTGCCAGGGGCTGGGGAAAATGAGGGAAATGTGGAGATGTTGGGTACAAACTTCCAGCTATAAGATGAATAATTTCTGGGAATCTAACATATAATAAGGTGATTAGTTAACAATACAGTATAACATACTTAAAAGTTAAGAAAGTAAATTGTAAAACTCACCACACACATAAAAATTGGTAAGCATGTGAGCTAGTGGATCTATTAGATAACCTATTGTGATGAATATTTCAGAGTATAATATGTGCACTTTAAACTTATGTTATATGACAATAATGTCTCAATAAATCTGGAAAAAGAGAAAAATAAATAAATAAATAACTTCCCTTCTAAAAACTGACAAATGCAGTTTCCACTGACATCCTGCTTCATTTCAGCACTAACAGCTCAATTATCCCCCACACATAAACGTCCAGTTTATCTAGCATGTGGTGTTCTATATTTAACAAAGTAGGCCGACAAGATGTTACTCAAAAAATAAATCCCGAGTAATAAGATTGCTGATGTAAAAACGTACCATAATCAAACCTGCAGGAAAGCCGATCATCCTCAGGCTAGACATCTTATGATGGAATGTCCCCACCACCTTTGTTTGTTGTATGGAAACAAATGTCATCATCAAGGGACACCCCTGAAAACCCCAAGACCTTTGCTCTCACTGACTCTCCTGAAATGTCTGTTTACGCTTCCTGTTGTGTCTCTGTAAGGCTGGAGACTGGGGAGTTCTGTTCATGCCACCATTCCCATCCCCCATTGCTATCACTGCCCTAATCACTTTACTCATCTCTCCAAGACAACAACTCCCTGAAACTGCCAAAAAATTTTCCCTTCTCTGTTGGTTGGGGGGGGTGAGGAGTCCCTCATGTTCCCCAAGAATAACTCCACCATTCAAAGTCCTTTTCAACCAAGAATTTTTCTACACTACAAGATCAATGGCAGTTCATTTGATTCAGTAAAACGATTCTCAATAAATATTTATTGGAAGGAAGAGAATCAGTCTTTCCCTAAAACAAAAGGAGAACTTTCAGTGAAAGGAAGTTTGAAATGGGAAAAAAAAATTAACGTTTCCTGAGACCCTATTTGTACCAAAACATTGTTATAAATGTTTTATTATATTAATACTAATGCCAACACCAATTTTAATGCTAAGAAATACTGACACTGATACTGATAATAATGTTGATATCAATACTAGTACAAATACTAATACAAATACTGATACTATCTATCAGTACCAATAATAATACAAAGACTGATGATACTGGTACTAATCAATCATTTCTCAGGGTTTTTTCCAACATGGATGGATCTCCTCCTCCATGGATGTAACACTCCTGGCCTCTTAGCCCCTTTCTTACCTATTCATCTCCATGGAAAATAAATGAGTAGCTTAATGAGTGAGTAACAGCCACTGATCATTTAAAAGGCTGTAATCTCTGAAGATTTATTCTTTTCATCATGGCATCTCTCTCTATCCAAGCACTGCCCACCAAAAACAATAATCCTGGATAAGAGTGTCTGTAGGACCCAGTATCCTTGAGGTCCTTCCTAAAGGCTTGGATTTTGAGAGCTGGTGGCACAGAAAGCAAGCCAGCCCATTTGCCTATCCTTCTGAGAGAGGAGGTAACAAAGATTGTTTGTTTTTCCATGCCACATGTTATGGAACAGATTGTCTTACTCCAAAATCATGTTGAAGTAACCTCCAGGACCTCAGACTATAACTATATTTGGAGACAAGGTCTTCAAAGAGGTGATTAAGTTAAATGAAGTTACTAGGGAGGCCCCTAATTCAATATGATTATTGTCCTTAAAGGAAGAAGAAATTTGGACATAAACATGCATCCACTCAGAGGGAAAGATCATGTGAAACACAGAAAAAAGACAGCCAACTTTAAGCCAAGGAGAGAGACCTCAGGAGAAACCAACTCTGCCAACATCTTTATCTTGGACTTCTAGTCTCTGGAACTGAAATACATTTCTGTTGTTGAATTAAGCCACTTAGTCTGGTATTTTGTTATGGCAGCCCTAGAAAACCAATACACCACCCACCATACCAAAGTGGCAAAAAACATGTTGAATTGCTCTCTTGATGGGCGACTTCTCCCAGTTGTGTTTAAGTTCACAGATCATGGGCTCTTGGTAATGAGCACAGACGCACTGGCATCCTGACAAAGAAACCAAGACAATTTTTTCTGTCTTGCCCCCTTCCTTCTGATCTGAGCATCTGCTACATGGCAACACTAATATTTGATTCTAGAAACATGATCCTTTCTGTAGTAATAGCTGCTCTTGCATTTATACTAAGCAACAACAAACTATTCACTGTTACTTCTATTTCCCTTGGATTGAACTTATCCCCATGGCTGCAACAAAAACCCCTTAGTGGCTCTTCTGTCTAGATCAATTTTCTCCAGAACCCAGTTGTCTCAGGTTAACGATCACTTCCTCGAAGATGCCTGCTACAACCTCCAAGATGAGATGAGGTACCTCTGTTAAACATTCTCATTGCACCTTACATTTTCCTTCGTGAGCATTATGACAATTGGAATTAAGTCCTTATTAAATGTGATTAGTTTTAAAATGTCTGTTTCCCTCCGGGGAAACCATAACCTTTCTAACACCATGGGCTATGCTTCCTTCTTCCACTTGTATCCCCAAGACCTAGTCTAGCTCTCAGCCCATGGTAGGTCCTCAACCTGTGTTTGTGTAATGCATGAATAAACCAATCCTACCACGTGAAAGATATATATCTCTAATTTCCTCTCAGACTCAAAAATTCTGGTAGGAGCAAAATTTCCGACATCTGAGAGAAGAGCTCAGTGGTGACCTCATTCAGGGTAGCCAGGTAATACTATTCGAAGCCCAGTTAAATGTGAATCTCAGATAAGCAACAAATAATGTTTTAGTCTAAGCTTGCCCCAAATATTGCACAATTTTATTTGTCATTTATCTAAATTTTATATTTAACTGGGCATCTTGTGTTTTTAATGATTAAATTTACTGACCCTATGGTAAGAGGATCTTCTTAACAGCAAATTTAAATAAGCCAACAAATGAGGTGAAAATTGTAGACTCCTAGAGTATAGGAGCCAGGAGGCTTACCTTAGTATCTGCCCCACCCATTCTCACATGCACATATACATGTGCACACACACACATACAAACACACACACACCCCTGTGGTGCCCAGTACAGTGCTTGACCCATAGGCACCAATAAAAGATTGTTGACCTAAAGTTTTAAAATTACACTAAGTATCTCTATCCACAAAAGACAGAAAAATGCTACTATAATGAATGAATAACAGAATAAGCCAATAATTACATACCCCTAAATCTGGAAGGAGGTAGGGCCCACCAGTAGGAGAAATGAGCCCTTCTGTGACTTATCTAAGACCTCAGAACTGACAGTGGCACATCTGGGGCTATAAGGAGATCCCCCCAATTCCTCAGTGCTTTTTCTATATCCCACACTAAAGATATTTCTAACAAAGGCAAATCTTTCTGGCCATGAAAGTCCACACCTATGTTCTCAACCAGCTGCCTCAGCTGTGTAACCAACCATCATCCACCAAGCTATTATACATATGCTTTAAAGAAATCCAAGTAAGAGCTTTTCTCTTTCTCAAGCTAGTAAAGATTACTTGTGATATTGGATGAAACAAAATAATAAGTCCAAAATATCTAAGGGCTTTTTCATGAAACTGCCTTTCATTTGTAGACATATCAGATTATACCAAAGATCTCTTTATACATTTTTTTAAAGGGTGGTAGTTTCAATTCAATAGTTCTAGGGAGACAATCCCTTAAGCTGTGTCAAAATGCCAGTTATCCTAGATGCCACCCAGATTTGAATAATTTAGAGAGAGACAAAACACATGCAGAAAGAAGGAATCATCTCTTGAGGACGGCTGCTTTTAACAAGGCTGCTACTCCCTCCCCGTTCCTCCCCTTCCCAAAATCTTTCTCTCTCTATCAGTGGTGACAAGTGTCAATCAAACCTTCTGTGGTTGAGAAAGGGAGAGAAATGGGCAGTGAAGCTGAGGAGAGGGGAGGAGGACGAAACATGAAACATTCTCAAACAATTGCTCAAGGAAGATTCCTTATCAGTGTGTGGTCTGGGGGAAAGAAGTCTTTTCCTTTTTTTTTTTTTTTGCTTCTAATCTCTAACTGACTATTTACCTCTTTTTATAAACTTGAATCTCTCTGTTGCTCCACAGGCTCCAAAACAAATCGCTGGTCAGCCAGGATTAAGCTGCTTTGTTGCCAACGATTAGCAGGTTAGCTTGTAGTTTTAACATCTTCAGCAACATCTGAATGTCAAATGATTCAGGAAATACTGGTCTTATTTTAATCAAATCCATACAAACATTGGCAATAAGTTGGGAGAAAATACCATATAGGAAAAAAAAATACCACTTACAGAGGATTCTAGAACATTCCAGGGAGATGGAATTTAACATGGACTGACTGAGAACTCCAACATTTGTATTTCTGGGTTTTTTTGTTTTGTTTTTTTTTTTTTAAATAAAGCAACATTTTGAAAAATGTCATCACAGCCAACCCCATCTCAAAGAAAAATCTATAAAACATCTACTTTAAGTCCAGACTCTAGGAAATGTTTTCTCCAAACATATTAAGTATTTTGTGGTTCAATAGCCAAATAGCATTCATTTATTGAAAACCTACCATGTGCTAAGTACTGTGCTGAAATAGAAATGAATAAAATCCAGTCCCAGTTTTCAAAAATCTTCTGTTGCACTCACTTACATACTCATTTCAGCATTTAGTCATTAAAAAACAACAACAACAACAACAACAAACAAACAAAAAAAACCTCCCAACAAGATAATTACCTGGGACTATGCCTGTTATTTGTCCAAACTTAAAGGTCAAGGACAGTGCCTTCATCCTGTACCATCCCTTACTATCCTTCACACTAATCCGCCAAACCGTAGCTGCTCATGGTATAGGGAAAGACACTAATCGGGAATCAGAGGCTTTTACTCTGTTTCTGATTTCATGATCATGGGCAAATCCCTTGTGGGTCCTTGACTTTCTGCATTTATTTTCCACTCATCTCCAGAAAGAGTGGAAATGTGGAAAGCCTACTTCCATCATCCCTTCCAGTGCCAATTCTTTGATTCCTTGACCTCAGTACAAGGAGACTAAATATCAGGGTTGGGGATCCTTACTGGATATAGTGCCCTACAGTAAAGATCTACACATTTGTAATTTATGCTGAGACTACGAAGCAGGCAAGAAAAAATGGGGATAGGCTTAAGTCTAAATCAGACCCAAGTTTATATATATGTTTATTTTTGAGGGCAACCAATAGCTACCAGTGTCCATGAGGCTTGCAGATAGTAGTAGATAATCTCATCAAGGGTTTCCAGGTAAAAATGTATAGGCAGTGGGACTGGGGATGGAGGGAAAGCTGTTGCCTTGGTAGATCTTGAAATACTAGCTATGGAAATTTTAATAGCTATAGAAATTTAAGGTACACATTTCCCTCATAAGGAGTATGAGAGAACAATTTCTCCCATCTCTGTGTAGATCTACTTCTTGCTCCACCTAGACATCTCATCTAACATGGCAAATACAGCAGTGAATTTACCCTGTATAGGATTCAAGAAGGGGCCTCCATCACACTCAGGAGACTTAACCTTTCCTGTTTCTCTCTTGGGAATTTTACTCCAACATTTCCCTCATCTTCTATGCCTCCAAGCTCTCCCTCTCCATCAGCTTCTATTCCGTCTACAAAATTGTTCAACTCATTTATTCATTCATAAACTATAAATTCTTTTTATAAAAACATGTTTCTTCCTTTTTCCATTTTTATAATTTTCCATTCTTTTCTTATTTTATTGCTCTGTCTAGAGTCTCTAATATAAGATTGACTAGAAATGTGTACAGTGAGTAACTTTGTCTTATTGCAGAGTTTAAAGAGAATTCCTTTACAGTTTTCAGTAAATATTTATTAGATATATTTTGCCAAGTGAAGCTTATTCTATTTTTAGTTTGCTGAGAGTTTTTTTATAAATAAATATGTTTTAAATTTATTGATTTTTCTTTATCTGTTTACATGATGAATTAGAATAATAGATTATTTGAGGTTGATCCAAATACCTGTTTCTGGAATGAGTTCAAATTATATAGTTCATTTCTGAATTTGCTTTGTTACTGATTTTTGAGGATTTCATCTACATTTACAAGTTGAGTTATTAATTTAATTAACTTGACTTCTCTGTGTTATAGTTTTCTTGTCTGCTGGTATCAATCTTAACACTATCTTATAAGATAAGCAGGAAAGTAAAACTTCTTTTTTTGAAAAAAGTTCTAAGTTGGAGTTAGCTATTTGTTGAATGTTTTCTACAGCCCATAGAAATCATCTGGGCCTGATGTTTTCTTTGTGAGAAGGTTTTAAACAACAGATACAATTTCTTTTATTGGAATTAGACCACACTGATTTTCTATTTAATTTTTAGTCTGTGTCCATTATTTGCAGTAACTTTCTAGGAATATGTTTTAAAAATCTTGGGTGCAAAGATATTTGTAGCTATCTCTTATTATCTTTTTAAATTTCTGTTGCATTTATGGTCATGTCCCTTTTTCATTCCTAATATTATTGAGTTTCTCCACTGATCCTGCCAAAGGCAAGAATATTGGTCATGTAAAAGAATTAACTTTTAGCTTTATTGATTTTCTCAGTTCTATTTTTTTTTTTGCTTTTTAATTTATTTTTGTTCTCATATTAAATATATTTTCTTTTTAATTTTTTTGGACTTATTATGCTGTTCTTTTTGCAACTAAAGTTAGAGATTTGATTTGTTAACTTTTGGTCTTCCTTTTTCTAAATATAAGAATTCAAGGATATAAAGTTTCCTGCTATAGTTGCGTCCTGCAAGTTTTTTAAGTACCTTTTGTATTATTCACATTGTTCTTACACCACAATTTTCAGTATAATTCTTTTATAACCCATAAATTATTTAGAAGTATACTTTACATTTCCAAATGTATGGGGTTTTAAACAATGATCCCTTTTTTTATATCAATCTCTAATTGTGATCTTTACACACTATTTTTAAAATTTTATGGTGTATCTTTTATGATATATAATGTGATCAATGTCTAGAACTGTTTCTCATGTGCTTAGGCACTACTACATATTTGTCCATTAGAATAATCTTTCATTTTATTCTTCAGGTCTTGTCTAGCTTATAAATTTTGTCTGATTTTGACTGCTGAGGAAGTGGGAGGATGGAAGAAAGAGTACTTGGGGCTCTGATGGTGTTATATCTTCAGAAAAAAATCTGCATGGGTAAGAGGAACATATGATGCACTCTCGCCTGCCCATGCCCAGTTGTTGCACAGCACATTCCACTTACCGACTGGTGTGCTGGAAGATCACAACTTTGCATTTAATTTACTTTCTTAAAATTTCCCACAAATCCCTCACACATTCACTATTGCTGACACATTGGACCACTTGGTTTATTTCCCTGCCATGAGTTGCCTTTTCTCCTTCTGTTCCTTCCTCTTCGGATAAAGTTCCCCAACCAACATACATGTACCAAAACTTCTTGTGTTCTTAATGAACCCTTTCAGCACTTGCTCTATTTCTCAGTTATGAATTGTCCTATTTTGCATTGCATATTTTTTTGTGAACACATAAATCTTTAAAAAAAAGATTACTAAGGACCTTGAGGTCTGGAACTTAATCTTTAGCATTTTTGTAACCCAACATTACCTAGGAAGGCCCAATATATAAATGCTAAAAGAATATGCAGATTTCCATGTTTAAATGCAAAAACATTCATGGCTGCAACTTCACTAATTAAAAATCACTTTGAAAGAGTCTGTCTGCCTGAACATCATAAATGTTCTGAGTTAAAACAAACTAATTTAACATCTGAATAAACTTCCATAAATATTACTGACATTTTTTACATTAATTATTGTGTAATTCAAGACCCAGATGTTCCAGATTTGTTGTACTAAAACAACTTGAATCAATTTGACTCAGTTCACACCCATGCCAAGTTTTGTGACAAGTCAAATCACATTTTGTCTTTAGCTGGATTTGTCTTCATTTTCTCCAACATGAACTGGCTCAAGGTAGAGACATCAAGAGAGGCTCAATGTGAGGGTCAAGAAAATAATTTTCTACCTGTCATTTTAGAAGTTTCATTTATTTTTTTAAATTATATTTTGTTAGTCACCATACAGTACATCATTCGTTTTTGATGTAGTATTCCATGATTCATTGCTTGTGTATAACACCCAGTGCTCCATGCAATACGTACCCTCCTTAATACCTATCACTGGGCTATAACCCATCCCTCCCCTCTAAAACCCTCTGTTCCCTGGCATCCAAAGTCTCTCATGGTTCGTCTCCTCTGATTTCTTCCCTTTCATTTTTCCCTTCCTTCTCCTAATGTCCTCCATGCTATTCCTTATGTTCTACAAATAAGTGAAACCATATAATTGTCTTTCTCTGCTTGACTTATTTCACTTAGTATAATCTCCTCCAGTTCCATTCATGTTGATGCAAATATTGGGTATTCATCTTTTCTGATGGCTGAGTAATATTCCATTGTATATATGGACCACATCTTCTTTATCCATTTGTCTATTTAAGGGCATCTCAACTCCTTCGACAGTTTGATTATTGTGGACATTGCTGCTATGAACATTGAGATGCATGTGGTCTTTCTTTTCATTACATCTGTATCTTTGGAGTAAATACCCAGTAGTGCAATTGCTGGGTCATAGGGTAGCTCTATTTTTTAATTTTTGAGGAACCCCCACACTGTTTTCCAAAGTGGCTGTACCAACTTGCATTCCCACCAAGAGTGTAAGAGGGTTCCCCTTTCTCTACAACCTCTCCAGTATTTGTTGTCTCCTGCCTTGTCAATTTTTGCCATTCTAACTTGTGTAAGGTGATATCTCAATGTGGCTTTGATTTGAATTTCCCTGATGGCTAATTATAGTACTTGTCTAATAGTGTTGACATGAGCATTAAGAGAGTTTATTTATGCAAAGCTTCTAGAACAATGCCTTTCTCGTATGGTAGGTATTGATTTCCTATCACGTTAGTATTGTTCTTGGAGATCCAAATACAACCGTATCTTCATTTAAGTGATGAATCCATGTGTTTCTCAAATAAAACAATGTAGAAAATCTAACTTAAAAAATATATATGTCATAACTCCGGAGTGACTTGTTTAAGATTCTTGCCAATTCTGGTGGTGTCTGATGTTGACAAAATAGTTCGGAAATGTTCCCGATTCCCCCAGAAATAGAGTAGGAAACCATTCTCAGTCAATTCAAGACAATTTCTCTGGGGGTCCATATCTCCCAGTTGCCATCGCTGAAATGCTCTGAGATAATATTTAAGGGACTCTTGCATTTTCCAAGTGTTTTATTGTTCCTTTTTTATTGTATGAATATGTTCATTTGATTTAAACATTTTAATTAACCATATTTTTCAGCATCTTAGTCATCAATTTTGAGTTGAGTAAGTATTCCAACTCCACATCTGGTTTTGACCTTTTATGTCAAATGCTATGTTAATACTGGGATTCTAAGTGTACATTGAGATAATATGTTACTAGGTCAAACGTGGCCAAATGAGCAAACTTTTTTTTTAAAGATTTTATTTATTTATTTGACAGAGATCACAAGTAGGCAGAGAAGCAGGCAGAGAGAGAGGAGGAAGCAGGCTCCCTGCTGAGCAGAGAGCCCGATGCAGGGCTTGATCCCAGGACCCTGGAATCATGACCTGAGCCAAAGGCAGAGGTCTGAGCCATCAGACCTGATGGCTGAGCCATCCAGGTGCCCCATGGGCAAACTTTTTGAAGTGTAATTTGAAGACTTATTTGCTTATAAGCTTTAAAAATTAAGCCACTTCTAAAAACACTTACCTTGGACTCAGTGAGTTGTTGATTTGTCCCATTGGACTTACTGGTTTTTATCACCTGAAAGTGTCTTTTTCAATAATGGCTGAAATGTAGGTTTGCACTTGGATAGCATTTGTGATTATCTCAGTTCACTAAACTGCAAACCTGATTATTCTCCCAATTAAAACAGCAGTGGTTGCCTATTTCTCAGCAAGACATATGGAGCCACAACAGGGTCTTGAATGACCAAAATTTCATTTCTTTCTCAGAATATTTTATACGATTCAGTAATCAGTAAAATTGGTTCATCTACAATGGGCCTCCTCTGTCATTAGTGAGAATTAGCAAAGTTCTATTGCCCTAAAAAATAATAATAAAGTGGTCTATTACTGCGAATGAACCTGCTTTGTGTGTGTGTGTGTGTGTGTGAAGACTTCTTTTAATTTTGAGGAGGGCTTTCATGCTTTTGTGTTGTGAATTAAATAACCATTTCATGAGGTTTATCTTTGTCTGGGAAGGAAGAAAATCAATCTTTCATTAAATCTGTGAGACCAGAAATTGTGCTTACCAAAAGGACTATAGACCTGGCAGATCCAGCAGAGTGTCAAATATAGGGTGTCCAGGGAAGTATTACTCCTCACCCAATGCCCACACACTGCAGCATGTACATTAATATTTTCTTTTAAAGAAGGGCCATTTTTCTTTTAAGTTTTACACAGATACACAGATGTAAATGCTCCTAAAGTAGTTTGGTGACTTGTGGGTCTGGATATACTGGAAGTTAAACTTGCATGCTCTGAAATGTAACACATGCAGCCTGTGCAGGGAGAAATCACAGTCTGTAGAGTTGTTATAAAGGGACCCCTTATCATCCAAGTGAGCTGTTGTTTCCTGGTAAGCTTGAACTTCCAGTATCAATTCCTCTACAGTGGTGTGTGTGTGTGTGTGTGTGTGTGCAGGGACATGTTGTGATTGTGGATGGAGATGAAGAGGGGACCAGCAAACCAAACTGAGATGTTGGCATAGTAACAAGAGCCTCAGCCCTGGGATTAGTTCAAATTCCAGCTTTATCACTTACCCACCAGACTACCTTGGGCAAGTTCACTAGCTGAAACTTGGTTCCTTATGTATAAAATTGGGGATCAAACTTAATCAGTTGATAGTTGGAAGGATTCTTGATAATGTATGTAATTTATCCCATAGTAGGTGTTTATCAGTTAGTTTTCACTGCATAACAAACCAACCCAAACTCTGTGGTGTAAAACAGAAGTTGTTTAGTTTGCTTATGGTTCTGAACCATGGCAGTTTAGACTGGGCTCAGCTGGGCCATTCTGGTCCTGGCTGGCCCCCTCCATGCAACTCTCAACAGCTCTGCATCTGCCATTTTTCATGGTTCCTCTTTGTGTTTTCTCATCCTGTGCTAGTTAGTGGAATACTACTTGTTCCTTTGGTGGAGCCTGAGATCCAAGAGAGTAGAAGTGCAAAAAGCCTTTTGAGAACTGAGCTCTAATTGGCCAGTGCTACTTCTGCCATGTTCTATTGACCAAAGCAAGTCACAAGGAAGGCCTAAATTCAAGGAAAAAGGAAATAAATTCTGTCTCTTAAAGAAACAATCTGTGAAGTCATATTGCAAAGGGCATAGATACAGAGAAGCCATTTACTGATGTCACCAGTGTAACAAATATACTACAATATGGACAGAGAGACAAATATGGAGAGACAAATCTACCTCCTGAAGTAGAGTAAGCCCCTACTGGTTTTTGAAAATAAAAATCTATGAGAACACAACCATATCCATTTGTGGATATACTGCCTATGATTCTCCCACTACCATAGCACAGATGAGTAGCAGCAATGCCGATGCTATAGCCTGCAAAGTCCAAGACACTTACACTTTGGTTCATTATGGAAGAAGTCTGCTCCAGAGCTTTACTTCCCCAAAACTGCTGTATGGACCCGCAGATTTGGTATCACCTGAGAGCTTGTTGGAAATACGAATTTCAGGTCTTCTGTTGCAGAATATGCAAAAAGGTCCCTCTGGTAACCACACTAAAGTTTGAGCAGTGCTGGACTAGATAGCAGTTAGATGGTCTGGGCACAATCTGAGGAGTATAAAGGCCCCAGTTATCACCCCTGAAGAGACAGGTCCTGACCATAAAGCCCAGCAGCTGTTGTTCATTTGGGAGGCAGCCTGTCTGCTGTGCTGATTCTAGGACCTCTGTCATTCTTTGACAGAGAGCATGTCCTCGACGTAGGGATACGAAGGGAATAGAGGTTCCATAAGTGCAAAGTGGTGACAATGAGGCTATGGGATGCCCCGGCAGATCAGCTGGTCAGGACAGGTCTCTGATTTCTGGGGACTCAGAAGAGGAAGGACCAGGGAATCATCTGTACCCTGGTCTGAATTAAGATGGTAGAAGCCAACTATAAGCTGGGTGGAGTCTAAAAGAATAAAGAGAAGCAGGCAATTCAGGAACCACCCTAGCACTGCAGACTTCGAGTATGGCTGTCAGCTGAGACCCATAGTGCAACAGAGACTGGGCCACCATGCCTGTGCTTGACAGTGGCATGGAGTCCCTGTTCAGGTTGCCTCCTTGGGATTGCAGTCTTTTAAACCCTCAAGAATATATGAATGACAATAAATGCATATGAAAGGTTTCTACAAGGCTATAAATAGGCTTCCTTGTGGATTTCCTGTAAGTATTGAGCTAACTCATATTAAGGCTTAAAGTATTGCCTAAAACCTACGAAACACTCAAGAAATGCTGTCTGTTGTTATAATCATTTTCTTATTTTTTTCTCATCACCATCATCATCATTATCATCATCAGGACAAGAACCTAAAAGTCATTAGGGTTTTAAGCAACTGCTCTAGCTTCAGTCCTTGATTGCCTCTCACCTTCCTCCCATCTCTCACTTGTCTCCTCCCTACGTATCACTCATAAAAGAGTCAGGGATTGGTCCATCTCATTCTGCACTGGCCAGAGGTGGTTAGATAGCCAGCCTATGACTCCCCTTGGGTCAGTTTTCCATCCCTGGTCCAATCAGCTGTGTGTGGGTGATGGTGGGTGGCTTTCCTTGGAAAAGAGTGTCAGGGGGAGAAATGCTGAGGCTTGGTCTGGGGAATGGGGAACAAGATCCTGAGGATGTAGATGGCAAGCTGTTGCTTTACTGTCAGGATGAAGGTAAAAGCTAGAGATAAAGTGTGCCTGAATTTCCATCTGGAGGCTGGTTGAGTTTCCAGCTTAGAAGAACTGTGGAAAGAAATAAGGATAAATAAGGAAAAGGAGATATTACTAATAAACACAACTCTGAAAACTAGACATTCAACCCACTAATTAGGGATCTTCCCTCATATGCACAGACCCTTACTGAGAACTTCATATTTGGAGTTATCAAACACCACTGAGCATTTACCATGTAGCAGGTTACTTATAATAATAAATATTAGTATTAATATTACAAAAATCAACATTTACTGGGTGTCACCATGTGCCAGGTAGTAACATAAGGCCTTAACATGCATTTCTTATTTAGACCTCACAACAAATCTGGGTCAGATTTCTCCCTATCTGGGAGACTCTCAAACTTCCACACAGCCTATATGACCCAGACATCAAAAAGTCTTAGCAGATGTCAGCTAGACACAAGATATAGGTTTAACATCAACTTTAGATGTGGTTTGTATTATTATCATCATTAGTGAATGAGGAAACTGAGGCATAAAAAGAAGGACACATGCTGGCAAATTATAGTGCTGGGTATTTGAACCTAAGGCTATATAACTCCAGAGTTCTGATATTTTTACCTACAAAATTTGGAGCTGTGAAGAGTCATAATTATTCCTCAGTTACTTGGAATTGAAGTAATGGTACCTGCCCACCACAATATTAGTTGGATTATGTATAGACCTATAGCTGGAGTTTTTATTTATGCAAGGACAATGGGTTTCATGTCCCAGGATAACAGGATAACAGAATCAATTCCTGCTTCCAGATTGGTCCAAACAATGGATTTCAATCCAATCCTTGCAGCCTTTCCTAAGTGTTCCCACTCTGCTCCATATACAGAAATAAAGGCATGTCTTCCTTGCTATAAGCAATATTTTATATGTAACTTTATCAAAGCATTTCCTACATTTCATTGAACTTAAGTATATGTACACTTGCCCAAGAAATGAGCTCCTAGATGTCAAGTACTGTGGTTCTTTTGACTTTGTGTTCCAAGTTTTAATATAACATTCAGGACATAGTAGATGCTCTATACATATTGGTAAATAGATGAAAGATTGAATGAATGGCTGATATAACAAATTTCTCATGATAGAAATCTATGTTTTTATATCATTCAGCCACTGTGAAAAGACATTCAGATAATGTCACTAAAAGAAAGGCAAATATCTAATAAAATTTGCATTACATTTATTTATGATTTATGCATTGTTTATTATTAAATTCTATTATATCTTTAGGGGAAAATGATCAAATTTATTGACAAAGAAGATTATAAAAATCATCGATTCAAAATATACCGTGACATTGTTTTAAAATCTCTGTGAAAAACATAGCTGTTTCATTTAAAAAAAATTTTTTTTAAGTGTTACTTCCTCCTTCCCCTGTCCCTGCATTTCCCATTCCCTACCCCATAACATCAGGCCACACTAAGATGCCACTTCATTTATTTAGATTCCATTTTAATGGATTAGTTATTTACCTAATGGAGCTGGTCTCTCTTGTACAGAAAGCAAACATGTTGAAAAGTAAATACAACTGAACAGATCAAATAACTACGTCCGGAGGCTGCACCTGCCATCAGACCACTTTCCACGGGCAATTTGAAAAATATCTGGCAAATTTCTGTATTTACCTTCTGAAGGTGGAGTAGAAAGAGTGCTGGAACAAGACTTAGGAAATCTGAGTCACAGCCAGAGCCTTGATCTTAAGAGCAGTGTGACCGTTGGTTGGTCACTTTCCTCTCCAGGTCTCGTCTTCCTGGTCTTTAAATGTGGGGTTGAACCAAATTCCCTCTGAAAATCTTTCCCATCTTAAAATTCTACATTTGTTCATTTAATAAATATTTGCTCAAGACCCACTCTGAGTAAGGCACTCTGTAGGGCATTGCTGGGGATATGCAGTTGCAACACCACATGGCTTCTGCTGCGTCTCAGGGCTTGAAACTAACAGGAGTACAGATATAGGATTGAAAACAAGCTTGATGAAATTAGTCAATCAGAGAAAGACAATTACCATATGATCTCTCAGATATGAGGAATTTGAAAGGCAAGGAAGAGGCTCATGGGGGAAGGGAGGGGAAAATGAAGCAAGATGGGACTGGGGAGGGAGACAAATCATAAGAGACTCTTAATCTCAGGAAACAAACTGAGGGTTGCTGGAGTGGAGGGGGCTGGGAGGGATAGGGTGGCTGCATGAGGGACATTGGGGAGAGTATGTTCTATGGTGAGTGCTGTGAATTGTGGAAGACTGATGATTCACAGAACTGTACCCTTGAAACAAATAATACATTATATGTTAAAAAAAAAAAGCAAGCTTGAAATGTGAGTTAAATTCATTTGTTTTAAGGCTATCTATTAGTCTATGTTATAAATTTTCAAAGCATGATCTTCCTTATTAATCCTACGGGTTTATACTATTCACTCATTTAATTAAACATTTGCTGAATCCTAATTAATCTAGAAAGTTCCTCTAAGGACAATTAAAAATGAAAGCTGTGGTAAGTGAGAGAAACACTTTGCCGTGATGGATGCATCTTTTTCTCTTTCTTCTCCTTCATTTGGCTCATGGCATTTAACTATTATTTCAAGTCTTAGAACATGAATCATGGGCTTCTCTAACTTCTTTCCTCCAATAAACCAACAAAGGAACTAATTGTTAACCTTCTCTTCCTGAGCTTTCCAAAGTCAGCTCTGGAACCTGGCTCTGAGACCCACCTGTTCTGACATGGGAAAATGTGAGGACACTGGAGATTGGATTTGTGTTTCACCTAAATTTATTTTCTTCCATTTGCAGTATGAAGCATTTCTTCAGACTTAATTTTGGTCTTAATTTTTAAAACAGTAACTCTTGTATCAATAGCTAAGTTGTGTTTTCTACACCAATATAACCATGGCAATAACTTTTTTATAGTATTAGTTTGCATAAAAAAGTTCATCCTGTGATATATTATTTTTAATATATTGCCACACGTTAGTCTGTCTAAAAAAATGTTGTTTATGACAGTTTTCAAATTACTTCTCTTTACTGCTAAAAAAAATCTTAAAAGGTCACTAAACACCAAAATTCTAATTTCCAAGAAGTCTTTTTATCCCACTAGCCATCTGCAATAAAGTAAGTATCAGATGTGTACCAACAAGATATTGCCACCCCAACATTTGGAATAGAAATATATGGCAATCAATTTCAGTTAAGTGATTAAACATCATTTTCAAGAAATAAAAAGAAATATTTCAGTAGCTACTGGGGAAAAACATAAGAAAATCCACATGTATACATAAACTATGTTTGTGATGATTCATTCTCCAAAAAGATTCAAAATAAAATTATATTGAATATTAAATTTTCCTGATACATTGAAAGGAAGTTTATTAATATAGATTTTACCTAAATCCAATTTTAGTGACACTTACCTATTATGGTAATTATGATCCTCAGTATTATTATATTATAATACTCCTATTTTACTACTTGTCATTTACTGTCATTTAATCATAATTAACTGGCTGGATTTCTGTGGGAAATCACTGAGTATCTGAATGGTAAGGAAAACCCTACTATATAATGTATTTGAAATCATAATGGGAAAACAAAATTTTGAAAAAGGCAAGTAGTTGGCAAATGTCCCCATGCTGTACATGTTGCAATCTCTGCAAAAATGTTCACAATAACCTTTTTATAATCATTAAAATAATTTCAATTAAATATTCAAGAAATAATGCTTTGTTTTATTCAGTGTCGTACCATATGCATTTTAAAAATCTGCCTGAAAGGCATATTAATATTATAATTATACATTTAATGATTTATCATGCCCTTACAAGTAGAAAATGTTTCTTTTTGTTAGCAAAACTATACCCACAATAAGCTTAACAATGTACTGACAATTATTTTTAGTTACTAGATTTAATTCTATGAAAATGCTTAGGTTTGTCCCTTTTTCCCAGCTGTAGAGAACAAAGTAAAGTTGCTTATGTTTTGTTAGAAAAATGATTGTTATTTATGGCAATGTCAGAAGAGAAAGAACATAAAATGAATGTGTTACATCAGCAGGAAAGATGTACTTGAGGACAGTGGTTTTCAATATTAGTTGCACATTAGAATTACCTGAGAAGTTTCTAAAAATCTTGTTCCAGAGGCTACACTCATTCTAAATAAATCAGAATCTCTGGGAGGTGTGGCCCCGGCACCAGTATCTGATAAAGCTCTCAGAATGAATTCAAATGTGCAACTTAGTTGAGAACTTGGGGTTATAAGGCACACAAGAGGAAGAAAGAATCTGACCTCTGAATGCCTTCATGTCTCTCATTTCCAGTAGATCACATTTATGAGGTGACCAAATAAAACATTCAGCCACCTGAACTTCCCTGGAAAGATTCTTCCAGGGAAGAGCTAATGCCCTCTGAGATGATGGAGACCATCTCCTCCAAGTCCCTCCACCAGCTGAATGGCTTTCCCTCTGAGGTCATCTGCTTCGCATGGCTTGGTCCATGTGTAACTTGGCTCATGCATGGATGTTTAGACAAGGGTAGTGATGGTGTCACTCCCTGTACTGCAGGAGTCTTCCCATGTGTTCATTCTTAGCTCCTGAAGACCTGTTCTGACAATTACCTATCAATTTCAAGTTTATCTCCTCCCCTAAGCAATGCCCAACATTCATGAAGAAGAAAATAGAGGTGAAAAATACTTGAGTTAATATCAAGGTAGAATTCTAACCAAAAATGGTACTGTAGACATACCATACTTATTGTAAAAAAATAACTACACCAAAATGTCCTTCCTTGTCTTGACTCCAAGGCCACATATATAGCTTATTTTTTTACTTAGACACAATGTACTTTTCACTTTCTTTTCCCACTTCACTCTCAACCCCTACTGATGCCATTAATATTCTCCATTTAATTTAGGGATGTATCCAGTGTGTCAAGATACACTATCTTCAAAAAAAAAAAAGATACACTATCTTCAAACTAATATTCCTGCTAAAAAACCAATGATAATTCCCAAATACATAAACATCTTTTTGTAAAATGTCTTTATCTGAGCTGATTTCAAAAGCAAGTCTTATTTCATCTCTTCAAAGAACATATTTAACAGTATGCAGTAAACAGAAGCAAAGAGAAAAAGAAAGACTATTATTTGTATTATCCTATATCCACCAAGTATCAGAGAAAATGTAATTAATAACTGTCTGAAATGAATAGAATTTAAGTAATCCCAGAGGATTGATATAAAGAATGTATTTTTCAAAACTTGAACACCCCAACCGTATAAAAAGCATCTAACGCTATTACCTTGAGATAAGAAAAATTCATTGGAAACAGACATTAGAAAACCCACCTAGTGAAGAAATTACAAGTGGTTATTTGCTATAGAAACTTAAACAAAATTATTAAGCTCCCTGAGCTCCAGTGTTTTTACCTGTATGGTGCTGGTAATTCTTGAGGGACATAATTGCTTCACAGAGGAGCATGGCTATGGGGTCAAAAAGACGTGTCATTGAATTCCACTTCTGTTAAACACTGGCTAAGCAATTACAGGCATGTTAATTAACCTTTCTGAGCTTCACATTTTTCATGTGAAAAGAGTGAAATAATCCCTTAATGTAGACAGTTATTTAAGAGATTAATAAGATAACATGTATAAAGTGTCTGTTTAAATGTCGTGAGTACTCGAAGCACTTTATAATTGATATTGATTATTATTTCTCCTAAAGTTGGAAGCTACTGCAAAGATTGCAATTGTAAGAGCCAAAAGCTGAGCAAAAATTCTTAATTTGTTCCATAAATATATATTAAGCCTTGATGCATGGAAGTCACTACGGAGAGATTAAAAAACCAAATGTATACAATATTCCTTTGTCCTCAATTAGTAATAATTTAGAACAGACATATAATACTTAAATAACTGTTGGATCAAGCAGTATGTTGGCAACTAAGTGCCAGTACCTGGCCAGACCAAGTGCCTTAAGACAACAGAAAACGAGATGTTCCCAGCAAGAGCAATTTAGATTCTAAAGGGAAGAAGGGGCCTTTCAGTTGGACCCTGAAGCAGTTGGATGGGCCAAAAGAACATCCAGGAAAGACAAATGTGAATTAGCCATAAAGCAGCCAAAAGAATGGATAACGTTTACTTAATCTGGTCATATTTTTGACAGAACAGAAGTGATCAGCAGTAATTCGATTGCTAACCAATTATTATAAGTCATCCTAAAACTATCAACTTAATTCCAGGTTACAGATTCCGTCAAAGTAAATCCAAAATGAATTAATATTTTAAAAGTCAAAACATGGAAGCATTCTATGTAACTCTAAGAAAATTCATTTAAGAATACTGTGGCAGTCGGGGCGCCTGGGTGGCTCGGTGGGTTAAGGCCTCTGCCTTCGGCTCAGGTCATGATCCCAGGGTCCTGGGATCGAGCCCCACATCAGGCTCTCTGCTCAGCAGGGAGCCTGCTTCCTCCTCTCTCTGCCTGCCTCTCTGCCTACTTGTGATCTCTGTCTGTCCAATGAATAATAAATAAAATCTTTAAAAAAAAATTTAAAAAAAAAAGAACACTGTGGCAGAAAGATACCATGTGACTGAGGATATCAACTATCCCCATACCAAATGAAATTGAATTGTCAGTTTCTTTTGAGAGAACACAATTGGAAACTGAAGTGACTTTTACTAAAGGAAGTTTCATTGGATAAACATTTGCCATACATTAATTTACCTCTTTAGCGATTACTTCTATTTTAAGAAGGCAGGATTTAAAGGATTTGGAAGAATACCAGAATATATTCAAATGATCTTATGCCATATGACTCTGTACCATATGTGATCAAACTTAATTAAACTGATTTTTTTTAAAAAGATGTCATTGTTTGCCTACAGTGTGGATATAACCCTTGGAACCTAAACATTCCAAATATTGGAAATGAAGTCATAAAAGTAGTCAACCGTGCAAAGATTTAATATCTTTTTAAAGACTTAGACCTTGAGAGAAAGGGATTATCCATTCATATGGTCAGAGTAAACAACCCACTTTTGGGCCCAACAGATGGAGGCTTTGAATCTAGGAAGGAGAAAGCAGAGAAGAATAAAAATGCAGAGCTTAAAACGACCATTTGAACTATGTTTTACAAAACCTTCTCCCCTACTCAGTGTGGGCCTCCAGGCTCATCCTTACAGGTATAAGGAAACACAAAAATCCTCTGGGTCTGAAATTTCTGAGTCTATGGTATTTATTCATCAGTAGGAAGGCTTGATTTTAATATGCATAGTTAATTTTATAAAAACTACATTAAGTAAAATTATCATATTTTGTTTTCTCTACTTGCAATAATTTATTTCAGTTCCTTTAATATTTATCTTGATAATACTATGCCTTGCAAGACACAAAATTTTTATGGTCTTTACCAATGGCAAAAATAAATATTTGATAAGAAATTTCAAGCCTGGAAATTCTTAACTTGGTCAAATGAAGGTCTCTTTCTCACAGGAACAAGCACCATTTTCTCAATAACAAAAAAACAAACCAAAAAAAACCCTGTTATCAGTAACCTCATCATGTTAATATTTTGAGTTAACATTTAATCAACTGATACTGAGAAAATGTACTAGAAATGCACATGTAACACATAAAACACAAGCTAACATAGCTAAGTAAGTGCCTTGAGGTTTCTGCAGTTTTGCTTTCAATAGAGCAATTTCAATAGAGCAGTTTCAAATTTCAATAGAGCAAAAACAAAGATTTCATTTTTTCCCTGACAGCATAAAATAATTTTGTTCCTGTCTAAAATGTTATTCAATTTATGTCAAGAAATATTTTAAAAAGATTTATTTGTTTGCTTGTTTGTTTGTTTGAGAGGCATGTGTGGGGTGGGGGGTGGGGCAGAAGGAGAGAATCTTGACTGCTTCCTATGCAGGGAGCATCTACAGGGCTTGATCTCCCAACCCTGAAATCATGATCTGAGCCAAAACCAAGAGTTGGACACGACTAAGCCACCCAAGTGCCCCTCAAAAGAAATGTTATGTTATAGGCATATCATTTGTGAAGTCAGTATTTCTTACACAATTCCAAAAAGTAGCTATTCATTATTCCATTTGGGATTAAGTGTTGAAATGCTGTGAGGTTGAAATGAGAAAGCAGTAGTAACGTTCTCACCCTCCAGTTCCCATGACTACCTCCAGGCCAGTTTGCATTCCCTACACACACCCCAATTCTTTCCTCTTTTCTCATGAGTTCTCTACACTTTAAGAATAACCTAACCCAACAATTTTCTCTCTGGGACTCTGCCTGATTGCCCTAGTCCAGACGGGTAAGCTTCTCGACTACTCTGTAGTAATCTCTAGTGGTTGGATTTAGCTATACAGATTGGAAATGTAAAATTTGTATTAAAATATCATTTAGCCATAATGAGCTACTTAAGACCAGTTATAAAAGGAAAAAATAGCTAATAGTTCTTAAGTATTCATTGTGTGCCAGGCTCTGCTCCGTCCTATTGTATAGATTATCATTCCAAACTCCTAACTGGTATACACTATTGTTATTCCCATCTTACAGATGAGAACACTGATGTCTGAGAGAAGCAATCTACCCTAAGGTCATGCTACAAGTCACTCTCAGTGAGAGAGCCCCTCAACCCAAGTCTTCCTGACTTCATCCGTCTTCTTAATCACTGTGGTGTACTACCTTTCCTTAGCATTTTATTCTATGCTCAAGACCTAAAACTCCTTGGAGATGTAAATTCAACATTTATAAGAAGCATTTATGAAAAGAAAGCAACTTCATTGTCTTTTTAAAAACAATTAATTGGTTTTTCCTATCAAATGTTTCGTCATTATATAATGAATTTTTTTTCAATTTATTTATTTTCAGAAAAACAGTATTCATTATTTTTTCACCACACCCAGTGCTCCATGCAATCCGTGCCCTCTATAATACCCACCACCTGGTACCCCAACCTCCCACCCCCCCCGCCACTTCAAACCCCTCAGATTGTTTTTCAGTCCATAGTCTCTCGTGGTTCACCTCCCCTTCCAATTTACCCCAACTCCCTTCTCCTCTCTAACACCCCTTGTCCTCCATGCTATTTGTTATGCTCCACAAATAAGTGAAACCATATGATAATTGACTCTCTCTGCTTGATTTATTTCACTCAGCATAATCTCTTCCAGTCCCATCCATGTTGCTACAAAAGTTGGGTATTCATCCTTTCTGATGGAGGCATAATACTCCATAGTGTATATGGACCACATCTTCCTTATCCATTCATCCGTTGAAGGGCATCATGGTTCTTTCCATAGTTTGGCGACCGTGGCCATTGCTGCTATATATAATGAATTTTTAGCATACACTACCCTTACTCATTTACATCTATGGATATCAACATGATGATGTTGAACATTCACAAGTCAACATCATGACCTGACATTACAGTAAGTCAACAATAAAACACTTGAAATAGTTTGATTTATTTTTTTAATTTAAATTCAATTAGCCAACTTATAGTACATCATTAGTTTCAGATGCAGTGTTCAATAATTTATCAGATGTGTTGCTGGAGGGGAGGTGGATGGGGGCATGGGGTAATTGGGTGATGGGCATTAAGAAGGACATGTTATGTGATGAGTATTGGGTGTTATAAACTACTAATAGTTTGATTTAAACTATCTGGCACAGTCTTCACAGCTAAATGATAATTCAAGTAAAGGCAAGACAATTATTCATTTAAGGATTCCTTGTGAACAAAGCAGGTTTTTTTTTTTAAGATTTTATTTATTTATTTGAGAGAGAGAGTGAGAAAGAGCACGAGAGGGGAGAAGATCAGAGGGAGAAGCAGACTCCCCACGGAACTGGGAGCCCGATGCGGGACTCAATCCTGAGACTCTGGCATCATGACCTGAGCTGAAGGCACTCTCTCAACCAACTGAGCCACCCAGGCACCTCAACAAAGCAGTTTTAATTTGAAAATTAAGTTGTCTTTCTTCCAAACTTTAAAAAAAAAAAGATATTTATATATACATATAGGTACACATATATATGCTTATGTAATATATATATGAATAATACATATTACATATAATATAAAAAGATTTTCTCATTCCTTTGAGAAACATACAAAGATGTAAGAGTAACCTTGATAATTCCAAAGATTAAGAAAATCATAAGGACTTGGTTTTTCTATTGTCTTGAGGCAATCTCTTTGGAGACAAATAGAAATGAAATGAGATTCTGGTCTGGTGCCCTCTAGCTGTGGGCCCTTACACAAATCACATGATTCCTTTGTCTCTTCTCCATCTGAAAAACTGGTTGATTGAAAGAATTGAATTATGTAATTATGTATGTGAAAGTTCCTTAACAATGTTTGATACTTGTCGACTTTTAAAAATAATTAATTCCTTTTCTCTTTCTTTTAACATTTTACATACATTTATAGAACCCCTGCTAGTGTTCTACTCATGGTTCATTCCCTGGGAATACAAATATTGAAGACAGAATGGAACCACCAAAAGAGTCTGCGGTTTAATAAGAATGATCTGAAGACCAAGAAACACAACCCAACCCAACCTGTGCTGCACAGAGGTGTGCACAGACTGGGGTGAGGACCCAGGTCAGAGTGAGGGCTTTCTGAAAGGATGAGTCTGAGGAGGGTGGTCCAAGCTTGGGAACAGTCCCAGAGACTAAGAGGGACATTCTTCACTTTGTTTCTTCACTTCACTTCTCACAACAAACCTGCAAGTTACTTATAACCCTTCCCACTTTCCAGATGATGAAATAGCAGGGCCTGGAGAATGCTTCCCAATGTTCACATGTATAAATACCAGAGAATAAATGGGGATGCCAATACTAGGCTACCATGCTTCAAAGACATGGCAAAAGAGGGCAGTTGACTAAAACTACGTAACTGGGACAGAATGTCACTGTAAGTGAAGCAAGAGACAAAAATCAACTCTCTTGCAGGCTGGAGTGAGTAGAGTTCTAAAGACACCAAAAGCCTTATCATCTTTGGAGTGGTGAAAGGATAGGGAATGTCTGCAGTAGCTAAGAAAACCTCCTCACATTATCCCACATTTCTCTTTTTCCTGGTCCAACTCAATCCAGGAGAGAAGGCGGGCACTCACAAGAGGCCACTGAATAAACAGAGACTACCTAGTTTCAGTACAGTTCCTATTAAATAAGAGAACAAACTCAAATACACAGGGTGGACAATACTAAGTGATGCAAATCAGTCAGCTTTATGTTATCATACTGAAAGACTAATATTACCCATTTGTTAGGAAACAAAAGCCAGAGTGAGTGAACAAACCAGTCAACCCTTAGATTTTCTTGCCTTCCAGGAAAGAGTTACATAGGTCAACATTGACTCAGCAGGGCTGGTTGCTATTTAGAAAGAGAGCCACATTACACCCACAAGGGTTTTTTCAATTTATGACAATGTTCCCTACAGAACATCAGTCTCTGCACAGTTAAAGTCATGATCTGGTTTGAGGTAAATAAATTTTTTTCCCATTTTTACAAAAATTAAATATTTCTGTGTGTGTGTGTGTTTAATTTTATAAAGGACTCTAATACATTTTATTTCTAAAATGTCAGTTAAGACACTGAGATAAAAATGCAAAGAAGTTTATCAGCTCCTACAATAGAGATAGGGCTTGCCTTAAACATGGTGTGACTGGCAGTTCCAGTGATGTCACCAGGCCCTGGTTTTCCTGTCTGTTATATCTTCCATCTTCCATGCTGGCTCCCTTCCCCTCTCATTGTTGCAAGATGGCTTAAGCGGTCCCAAACCTCATACCTCTCACCCTCGCTTTCAGGAGGAAAGGCAAGACTTCCCCCCAATACACCAGAAAATGTTCGGAGATACAACCCAGTTGGTATAGTTTTGCACTTTGCCCGCCCCAGAAGAAAACAATTATTATGGACACAGGAATGCAATATGCTGATAATCCAGGGAAAGAAGAGGTGAACAATGAATACACAGTGTTCATGAAATAGAGTTCAAGGGTTCTTCAGAGAAGAAAAGGAAGAGAATAAAAGCAAATCAAACTGGTCTTCAAGAGGATGTTAGGTGAAAGGGAAAGCCACCATCCCTGTAGAGGCTGATTTATAGCAGACTTCAATAGCAAGATTTATTTTAAAATGATGGGTTTTTGTTGTTGTTGTTGTTGTTGTTTTTTCACAAATGTCACTTTTTCTAATCATTTCATCTCAGAATCCTTTACCAGATACTTCTTCTTTGCCATTTCCTTGAGTATGAGTGCACTTTCAAGACATGCCCTGGGGATTTTTTTTTTTAATCATTGTGTATATATCCTTGCATAAATCCATACACCCTCATGGCTTCAAGCACTGTTCAAATCCATATCTCAAATTCAGATCCCCTCTTTGGTGCTCCCAAAGGTTACCCTTTTCTGGGGCTCTTAAATTGCACTCAACTAATATTAAACACCTGCAATATGCCATTCACTACTTGATATGTTATGGTAACAGCAAAGCAAAAGCAGGATGTGGCTCCTGACCTCAAAGAGTACTCCTTCTAACATGGAAGGTAGGCACTGAGTACTTGCAAATGTAATTAATGCTGTGACAAGAGAAGAACAGGAGGGACGGGTGCTCTCTAGATCCACACAGTGAAAATGCTTGTTGGATGCCTCCACTCGGCATTCTCCAATGTCTTCATAACTGCAAATATGAATTCACATCTTCTCCCCAAATTCATGTTCTGTATCTGGTGTCACATTTAATGTAACCACCAATCACATTATCTCTCAGATTGGAAGCCTCAACTCTTGCCCTTCTCTTCTCTCACAGTTCATTAAATCTTACTAATTTTTATTTCTCTCTCTAGTTTCAATGAACTTGACTCCTTGAATTTGATATACTCTTTCACATGCTTCTCCTAACCCCTGGAGTCATCTTCACAATTCATTCTTCCCTTCTCACTTTCTACCTCCAAGACCTGTTGCTTCAACCCCTTAACTCACTTTACTAGAAATAGGACATTAAACTATATAATATCATGGATAATAGTTTTCTCTATTTCCTGGCCATAAAAAAAGAGCATTGAGAATATGGCAGATTATTTTTTAATACAAAATGAATAAATTAATGAGTACATGAAAGATGTCTTCCTACCATTTCTTCCACTGGATTGAAATAGTATTATTGGTAAGCATTTCACATCAGGTAAAGCCCCATCTCCACTATGAACTATGGTGATTTTATGTTGCATCAGCTTGGAGAAGCTGGAATTCCACTTCTTTGACTCTCCTTTCTATATAGTACTGGAGAAGAGTTGGTCAAAAAGAAACTTCTGGGAGGTTTAGAAGGCAGAAGTGAGGCTGTAGCCACGATACTCTTAAAGGTAATTGTGGCTAGAGGTGGCAAAATTCAGTTGCGTGGGTATCAGCACATTCCAGTTTGTTCCCACTGCTTGATTTGCAGACCAAAAGCAAACCTAAGCCTGTTTGCTTAGGAACTTGGTCTCAAACTCACAGAACAGTGTCCATGGAGGCAAAAGATTTCTACACCAGCCCCTTTCACACCCTTACTCCGGGAGCTGAGAGTACTGAGCTTCCAGTTTTCTTCAAGTTCCAAATAGTCCATTGGTACCTATGTCTCATGATGAGTGATGGGTACCTCTTCTCTGGTCCTCCATTTCCCCTTTAATCCCCAGCTCCTTCCATGTTGTATAAAGTCCATGCCTGCAACACATTCCTTAATCCATAATTCATAGAGTGTTCTCTATTTTTTAACAGATGTAAAGTATTTATTTCAACAGGTATAAAGTATTTATTGAATATTTGCTACCAAATCCTATCAAGCACATTATTTGGCAGTATATTGCATTCAAGTTAAAACTTAAGGCATAAACACTAATATTTACAATTCATTTAAGGAATGCTATATAGTGACACATCAGGGCATAAATTCTTTTGACTTATAATTCTTAAAAAATTATACTAGCAAAAGTGATGTAAAATCCTCAGTGTGAGATTATGATTAAGCTACATTTTACAAAAATAAGATGTAAGATGGCAATAATCCCATAATATCCTGGATTTGATTAGACAGTCAAACCTGAAAATTTACAAGTAAGGCAGGTCAGTACTCAACTGAGAAGTGCATCTCTTAACATGTTCAACTAGGAGGCCACAGTTGGGAAGATCTGAAGTATTGAGTCCGTTTGATGAATGAGTCAGCTGGCAGTTATAAACATATTTATTGCCTTGCCATCTTTAAAAGAGGTTTTCAGAGTGTCCATGAAACTTCTGGATTACTTTATAATTTTTTTCTTTTGGTGTTCAACTGCCCTGGAGTTCTGGTACTGATATTTCTTGAAGACATTATTCAGTATACCAAGTTCTTTTATTGTGCTAATTTTATCCTTGATCATCTTCAGAAACCTTGCACTGTCAATGATTGTGAGTTCTTACTAAGAATCTGTTTAGGTGCTCATGCCTTTTCATTTGGTCCTGGAATCCTGGCTTTGGAAGTCCAGTCAAATATTCTTCTATGTCATCAACTGCCATTCAAAGAAGGGACTTTGTGATTTAATGTCTACATTTTTTTTCCTCTAACATTTTCATAATGATGTCTTGTATGAAACCTGCATTTTCTTCCCTGATTTTTTTTTTAGATTTTATTTATTTGTCAGAGAGAGTGTGCATACAAGTAGGAGAAACAGCAGGCAGAGGAAGAACCAAGCTGTCCACTGAGCAAGGAGCCTGATGCTGGGATCATGACCTGGACCAAAAGCTGACACTTAACCAATTGAGCCACCCAGGTGTCCCTTTTACCCTGTTCTTATACATGTAGTCCTTGTGCTGAGCCTGTGCCCAAGGAATTTTCTTTAGTTTGCTTTATGTATCTCCTACTTTAAAGAAGGCTTCTCAAACAAAGAAATAGGAACTTGACCAAGTACTATCATTATCTCAACGAATTTTGAACATGGCCTGCACAGTATAACATCTATCAGGACTTGAGTATGAGCACTGATAATGAGAACACTTTACATTTACAATATGTCAGAGTCTTTTCAATGTTTTTCCATATATCAGTTTATCTTCACAATTGCCACTAATATGTGTGCATTGCTCCCTACTGTGTACATTGCACAATACCAGACCTTTATCAGTCTCTCTGATCTTCACAGTGTAACGAAATCAAATTTTCATATATGATGAAATAAAAAATACATTTTCTTTTTTCAAATATATTATTTGTTTGAGAAAGAGAGAGACTGAGGGCACAAGAGAGTGAGCACAAGGAGGGGGGAAGGGCAGAACGAGAGGGAGAAGCAGCTTCCCCACTGAGCAGGAGACCATATGTGGGGCTTAATTGCAAGATGCCAGGATCATGACCTGAGCCAAAGGCAGAAGCGTAATGAACTGAGTCACCCAGGCACTCCCCAAAATATACAGTTTCTTAATGGTGGCCATTAAAACGTTTTTTAGGACAAAAACTCTATGTTTGGGGGGAGAGATCTTGATAAACAGCTTGGAATAGAAGTTGGAATCCTGTAGGTGTGGATGTTAGCAGGAACCCAAGGAAAATGAAAATGGTCAAGAAAATGGGAGAAAAGGAACATGATGGAGTGGAGTTTATATTGCAGAAGGTGGTCCAGCAAAATCTCGGTGATGTGACCATGAGAGATAAGCACTCTAAGGGACTCTCAGAAAGCAAAGAGAGGGTCCTGACATTTTTATGCTTGAGCTCATTTTATTTGTATCCCAAGGAACAAATAATTCATACCTACCACATTATTTACATACAGATAGGGAAATTGGGGATAAAAGGAGGAGGAGCTTAAGCTCATAGAGCTGGACACAAGTTTGTCTGACTTGAGCTTCTACAATGGGTCTGAGGTCATAGGCGTATACTCCACCCCAGACATACTTGATTCCACATCCCCTCGTTGGGCTAAACCACTTGTGATCTCCTACAATGGGGAGAACAAATCTGAGCCAAGGAAGAGTTAGCAAACCTGCTCCTAGTGTCAAAGAAGAGCCAAGAGCAAAGATGTCCCTGCGCATTCCACAGGGGAGCTTCTTCTGAAGTAGTGTAAGGGGCTGACAACAACATCTGATCTTCTCTTTCCTGTTCCGAAGCTAAAGAAGGGTGTGAGCTTCCCAAATGTCAGGGAACAGGAAGGAAGGTGTCTACGTGTCTTAGAAATATTTCCAGAATATAAGAAATGTAAAGGTCCTGGAGATTCTTAGAAAGAAATAGGTCATGAGCCCACTGCCTTTTCCAGACAAATGAATGCCTAGAGAGGAGACACAGAGAAACCTCAGCCTATAGGAATAAATGAAGTATTATGTTCCCAAAGGGAGCTGCCTCTGGCTGTATTTATTGCTGAGAAATCCCTTGGGAGACCCAAGGGAACCCTCTTCGGCTTGTGAACACAGCTCAGCAAGTGTCTTGCATGTCCACCATCCCTGGTTGTATAAACTTAGATGCTTGAGGAAGTAAAATACCCATAATGAGCAACAGAAGTTATCTGTGTTGGGTGCTTACTACATACCAGGCACTGTCCTGAGAACTATCAAGCCTTATCTCATTTAATTCTCATGATCCACCTATGAGGTAGGTTAACATTATCATACTGATTCCACAAATGAATACATACAGCATGAAAAGAGTATAAAATAACTTACAGACTGTATCACCATGCCCCTGGTGATACAGAGCATGGCAAAGTGCACTAGAATTAGTTGACTTTCCCTATCACTGAGAAGAGAGGATAATGATTTCCCAAGGCTGACCTGATAGAGCGGGGCATACAGGGATAAATAAGCGATGCACAACTTCCCACTGGGAAATGTGATGGGGATGGAGGGTGAGAAACATGAGGAGGAGTTCTAGGCAATGCAGGTATATGGGGGAGCTTGGGTTTCTAATTAAGGATGGCAGCGTAGCCAAGTTTTACTCTCCAGGTAGCTGGTTTGGATGTGGGACCTGCATCTTCAATTAGAGGGGCATTGAAAAGATTCATCTTTTGGCCAGTGGAATTGGCCAGACTGCCTACGTGCCCACCTTGGCATTGCCACTTAGTAGCCTTGTGACCTTGAGCAACTTGGAAGTGGGGATCATAATAGCATCTCTTTTACAATATTGTGAAGATTAAATAAACTGTATTTGTGTTAGCAAGTATCCATTCAAGCCTGGCAGCTTGACATCGACCCTGTCACCTGCTGCAGGCTGACTGTTCTCCCCCTCCACGCTCCCTGTCCCTACACCACAGACCTAACATTCGTCAGACTCATATATGAAAAATGATTGAAAGGTACCACCTCTGAGACTGTGTTCAATGCAATTACAATTGCTCTCTCTATTCCGTGGCTGGATCCACCACACTTTAAGATCAGCTTTAGAAGATATGTCCAGAATCAAGACCAGGGTGAAGAGAGTGAGATGCGTAGACCTCAACAGTGAAGGAGGTACTCAAGCTCAGGACCATGGAAGTACCTACGTCATGGCTTTAAAGAGAAAAGCTGAATGGCTGGGATTTCAATACTTGAATTCCCTGGTGGGTGTACAGTTTATATAGGAGTTACTCATTTTTTAGGTAAGTTGTATTCCTTGAAAGTTGTTAAAAGGAAAAAAATAGCTTAAATACAGTAGGTGATCTTGCTAGTTAAAGGAATTAACTTGTGAATGCAACTGTAGAACCAAGAATCCATTTACAAGTAATTTATTGTTTACCAGCAACTGTATTTTCCTTTGTCATGTTCAGTTACACTCTCCTTTTAAAAATCGCCATGTGTTATGCATGTGATATTTGTTTTCCTGATAGCAGAAGAGGTAAATTCATGTAAGGATTTCCTTGTATTTTTTTACATGCAAGACATGCAGCCTTGAGGGAAGTAAAGTACCAAACGGTCTCAAAGAAGTGCCATGAATTTTTCTACATTGTTGCAAATGAACTAGATTCAAAATTTAAAAAATCATTAAAAGATTCAACACAGTTTTGTGAACTCTACAAGAATGAATCCTGTTAGAATTTTGGCTAATTGATAATTCTCAAGGAACCATCTTTTATCTTTTTAAAATCTCTTTTTTTCTGTTTTATTAGTGTTTTTCTCAAAATACTGTGCTCTTTTTCTCCTTGAGTTTATTCTGTGGTTTTGTTTGTTTGTTTGTTTGTTTGTTTTAACTTCTTGAGTGGAACACTTAACTCATTAATTATTTATTTTTCTTTTGGGCATATACATTTAAGACTACAGCTTTAGTTGTATGCCTTAAGTTTTGCAGTAAGTATTTTCGTTCTCAAGTTGTAAATATTTTAAACTTTCATTATATTCCATCTTTGTTTCATAGCATATTATGGGTGTTTTTAAAATTTCCAAACATGGATTTGGAAAGAGGGATAATCTCCCTGTCCAATTATTTTTGTTTTGTGGTTGAAGAATGTGGCCTGTGAAATATTAATCCTGATATTTATTTTTCATTTGTGAACTTCTATAGTTTTGTATTTTATAAATTTCCATATATCTTTAAAAAACATATCCTACAATTGTTTAGTGAAGGATTCTCTCTGTATATTCTTTAGATCATCATAATAAGCATGGGACTGATGTGCTAAAATTGTCTCTGTAAATCATAGATTTGCCAGTTTCTTTCAGTTTTTGCTCTATACAGTTTTAAGGATTATTTTCTTAGGGAAAATTATTTTCTTAGGGATTACTTTCATGATTTATATATTCCTGGTAAATTGTTTTCTATGTAATGATGCTTTTTTTTTTACTAATAATTCTTTTTATCTTAAGGTCTATTTAATTTAAATTAATATTGTTATTCCAGTTATATTTTTATTTATAAATGCATGGTGTATCTTTTTCTATCCCTTTATATTAAAATTTTCTTCATAACTAGGTCACAGGTACACCTTTTATTAAAAAATAATTGAATGGTATTTAAAAAAATAATTGAATGTGTTACTGTATTTGTGGTTTTTGCTTTTAAAGCCCAATCTAAAGATTTGGGAAATGGTAGTGACAGTGGCAGTGTAGTTTTTGATCTTGCTTGAATCCCCCACACACACACATCAAAGCAGTCACAGCAATTAAATGGCAAAACCAAAGATCCATGTACAAAATTACAATAGAATTAGGCAACAATGTATCCTGTAATACAAGCAATTGGAGACAAACCACCAACAACCACAAGACACATATGGTATTAGCATCTCTGCAGGACAAAGTACAGGGAAGCAAATAGGGTTGTGTCTAATGTTAACCAGAACCCCCAAAAAACTGATAGTTATTTACTAGGAAGCACAGTGGGCCAATTTGAAACCACCAGATGAAACCAAGAATGAATTTTTCTCTCTCTAAAACCAAGTGATTGAAAGGGTTGGAGCAGCTTAACCCTTATGAACTCTCAATCCTGAAATGGGCTTCCTTTCAATAAAGAAACCATGCTGTGGAGAAACCACTAGAAGTAGAATAAAATTGAGCAATTTAAGGGAAATTAAGATTAAAAAAGAGAGAATTCAGATCCAAGTGGAAGGAAGACAGTCAGAAAATCTTAGGGAGCAAGAAGCTATATTTTTTAACGTTACATAAAAATAACAGAAGAGGGAGCTTTGTGACATTAGAAAAGCTTTCCTGAATCCTGCCTCAGTCTGAAAAGTCAGGAAAATTAGTTTCATGTAAAAACGAGCAAAAAAGAAGTATCAAGGTCAAATCCCATATAAAGTCATAAGAAATGAGGCAATAAGGAGCATAACATTTGCTTATGATGAAAGCCAGAAGAGTATGTCCACAAACAAATCAACATGGAATATACCGTTTCAAAATAAGTTAAAAGACATTAAGAAAATTATATAGGATATGAAAAAAATAACATGAATCAGAATTTTTCAAGCTGAGACCTAAACTAACAGAACTCAGGAAAGAATTAAAAATAAAAGAAAATATGGTTTAAGAAATTAAGAATAAAATAGAAGGAATACTCGTGGAAAAAACACACAGCAAATGAATGAATTAAAGGAAATAGAAAATGAAAAGGTTTTTTTTTTTTTAAAATCAGAAGAAATAAAGATACTAAAAAGGGTTCGTGAGAAAGTGACAAATACAAAGATGGACAAAGAAGATCTAACATACAGATATTAGGAGTCCCTGAAGAATAAAACCAGAGCAAAAGAATATAAAAAGTAGAAACATTTTTAATTTTTATAAAAAACCCTCCTCTGAAATTTTTTTTAAAAGTTTGAAACCCCATATTGAAACATCATACTGACTATCTGACATTATTGACTTAAAATGACCAATAGCAAAGAAAAATCCTAGCAAAATCAATAAACTTTAAAGAAGAAGGGAAACAATCCTTTGAGCATCTAGTGAAAAAGACCATGTGACTTATAAAGGATATCTATTGCATTTACACCAGACTTTTAACAGTAATATTTTATTCCAAAAGAAAATCAATAGCATCACTAAGATAGATATTTAAGGGACAGAAATATGAGCAACAGTTTTCATACTCATTGAAAATGACTTTAAAGAACACCAGACACAGAGCAGCTGTTACCAACATGTGAGAACTAATGGAATACTCTTCCAAAAGGCCCTTCCTGGGGAATTTAGTACAGAGTAAGTTTCAAGCAACCTAAATGAGTGGAGATCTAAGACTAAATAAGAGCTTGAGGGAGAGGATTTGGTACAGATGCTCTGACAATGTAGATATTATAGTGCAGATCAAAATGTGATCAGAATGGCAAGAAATATGTCACATACCAAAAGCCGGGAGCAAATGGATGTTTCATGATAAAGCATTCAATCTGAAGTCATCAACAAGTTGTGTTGAAGTGTCAAATCACTATCTTGAACACCTGAAAGTAATATTCTACTGAAAGTTAACCATACTGGAATCTAAATAAAAACAAGAAAAAGAGACAAGATGGTGTCCTCACCCTACCAGACACCAAGATTAATTAAAAAATTGTAATGATTAAAGTAAACCTATCAGCCAGCTAAATAGGTTAAAGGATCCAGAAACTGAAAGACATAAATGAAAATTGTAACCCTGACTCCTAATTGTTTTAGTTGATTCTGTTTTAGAGTCCATAATCCAGTATTTTGTCAGGTCTCAGATTTCACTATTAATATAAAGACCCTGAACTGGAATCAGACAATAACAAAATGGGTTCTCCTTCCATTTGTTTTCTTATCTTGTTAGATATAAAATAACTTTATATTTTGAGATGTTCAGTTTTTATACACGATTTGGGGTTTTTTTTAGACTATCCACAAAGGTAGAGTAGAAGACTTTGGCATAGAAGGTCAGCAAATTTAATTGCAATGTAGCCTTTTATCAAAGATTCATTGTGAATGACTTTACCCTTTTCCCATTTGATGATAAAACGCAATAGTATTCACAAACGTGCTTTAAAAATTCTCAGGTATTCTTCTATCTCACAGCCAAAAGTAGTAACAGTAGTAGCTGTTGGAGTCTTTATCATGATTCAGACACTGTACTGAACACTTCATATGAACTATAGGAGTTAATCCTGAATGCAACCTTGTGAGGGAAGTACAATTATCATCCTCAATTTATGGTTGGCACATTGAGGTTAGGAGGAATTAGGTAACTTTCCCAAGGTCAAAGTCAACTGCATATTAAGTAATGGAATGGGACTTATACCTGTGTCTGTTGAACAGCAGCACCTGGTCTCTTACTTACTACTCTGCAGTCTCTCCATAAAATATTGCCATTGCTCTGTCCGAAATTGAACTGGTACGTTTTCACCTTAACATCAGAGGAAAGGAAAACTTATATAATCAGAATAAATTAAAACCAACCAGTTATCTCTCCCAAAAAATCTTTGTAGAACTATATCAACTTTGTTTTTTAATAAAAATTTCAAGTCTGCTGCCAAGACATGCACAGGTGACCAGCAGGCACTTCCAAAACAAACAAACAAAAATAAAAAATAAAACAAAACAAACAAATTTTAAAAGTGTGAGAAACTTGGAGAGTGTGCTGTGTCCTGAAACATGAGTAAACCCCTAATGCCCCATTTATGGAGTAGGTCTTGCATTGACACATGAAGAAGCTCTTTTAATTAACTGGATAGGAATTTAATATCTTCACATATGCAAGGCAAGTCGACTCACCCAGGCAACCAGATACACCAAGCTTTGTGTATTAGTTCTGCTCTTTTGGCTTCTGAGTGAACCTTCTAAGTCATGGGCATTAAGGTTGTCTGAAGTAAACGATTATCTATTCAACTGTTCCCTGGGAAAATTAGGATATGCTAACCAGTGGCAAAGAGTACAAGGTGACCCAGCAAATTAAAAATTAATAATAATAATAATAATAAACAACCACAAGAGCCCAAACAAAAATAGCAAGGAGATTAATTTACTGAATATCATGTGGTCCTCAATAAATGTGGGCAAAGTGATCTTCAGAGCTTTGCCAAAATATGACTATCGCAATTAGGATGCCATGCAAAGGTGTATCTGTTTTTGCATGGCTTTTTCAGAAATCATTTCCAAGAAGCTGAGGTGAGTTTTTCCACCTTAATATAGTGGTGGATTTGAAGGCATATCTTAAGTCTCAGCAATAGGGCCAAATTCAGCTAGTTTTCATGTCCATGTTAGTAGTCTGCTGAATTCTCACCTTAACAAACTTGAGGATAGTTTTCCTAAATATAGTATATTATTTCTTCTGATATTTTCCTTCAGGAAATTTAGGAGTGTCACACTTAGGATAAACATAATACTTGCTACAAAGGAGGGGTGGGAGGTTGGGGTACCAGGTGGTGGGTATTATAGAGGGCACGGCTTGCATGGAGCACTGGGTGTGGTGAAAAATAATGAATACTGTTTTTCTGAAAATAAATAAATTGGAAAAAAAATTTCTTAATTATATCATTTACCTCCTTAGCATTTCATTACCACTTTATTTGATGTATCTTACCAGGGTCCATGAACTCTGTCTCTGATTATGAGACCATATTACTCTAAGAGTAATTGTCATAATTCCTATTTATTTGTAAATTATTTCCCCATCAAAATTTATATAAGATTCCTTTATTAGGATTTTTCAAAATGTATTTATCAGAGAGAGAGAGAGAGCACACAGCAAGAGGAGTGGCAGGCAGAGGAAGAAGCGGGCTACTCGTCATGCAGGACTCAAGCCCAGGACCCTGGGATCATGACCTGAGCCAAAGGCAGATGTTTAACCAACTGAGCTACCCGGGCATCCTCATATATGATTCTTCATGCAAAAATTCTGCAAAGCTTTTCTGTTTATATGTATATAAAGTAAATTAGTCTTTGAATGGAAATAAATTTAAGTACTTTTTAAGAAGGTATAACTCTGTACTAAATTCTGTAATTTTCAGTTTTCCCCTTATTTAACAACTATTTATTGGTTCCTTACTGTGTCAAGTTTTAAAAAGGTTAAATTGGCTACAGTCTAATTTAAGTTCAGTAAAATGAAATTGGGTGTGTGAGGTAGTACATTCTAGTCTGAAAAAAGTAGACCAGGGTGCCTGGGTGGCTCAGTGGGTTAAGCCCCTACCTTTGGTTCAGGTTGTGGTCTCAGGATCCTGGGATCAAGCCCAGCATCGGGCTCTCTGCTTATCTTCCTCCTCTCTCTCTGCCTGCTGCTCTGCCTACTTGTGATCTATCTCTCTCTATCTCTCTCTCTCTCTCTGTCAAATAAATAAATAAAATCTTTTTTGTAAAAGTCTAAAAAAAGGAAAGTAGACCAAACTTATAAGTGTGATTATAACCATACTGATGGGTTTGGTCTCTTTTGTTTTGTTTGTTTGTTTAAAAGATTTTTATTTATTTATTTGACAGACAGAGATCACAAGCAGACAGAGAGGCAGGCAGAGAGAGAAGGAGGAGAAGCAGGCTCCCTGCTGAGCAGAGAGCCCAATGAGGGGCTTGATCCCAGGACCCTGGGATCATGACCTGAGCCAAAGGCAGAGGCTTTAACCCACTGAGCCACCCAGGTGCCCCTGGTCTGTTTTTTAGTAATAGAATTACCCATGGTTTTACTTTTCTCCTTATATTTTTTCTGCCTATCCAATTTTATAAAACAAACACATATGCATGTATAAAAGGGGAGTGAAAAGGAATATTATCTTAAGAATACCTTCTATTCAAGGTACACTAAGCAGGTGGCCAAGCTGAACAGCCACCCACAAGAAAAAAATTTATTTAAGTAAACTTAAACTTTTTAATGGTCTGTTCACTGCTGGCCTGCCATGATGTCATCTTTTCTATCTGGACAGAACTGGGGGACAGGGAGACACAAGCAGAGCCATAAATGCTCCAAGAAGATATTGACCTTTGACAGCCTGGTCACGTGTTCCCCGCGAGGCTCGGTGTTCCTCCTGCTCCACACACTCAGCCTTCTCACCCGGGCTTGCATCTGAGACCATAAGGCTAACACTGACGTGCCCTTGCATACTTATTGATGACCCCAGGACCTCCCATGTCGTCTGACTCTCACCCTTATACATCCCCTAATCTGATTCAATCTCCTTCGTGACTCCAGACCCTTCCCCTGCAGCCTGGAAAAGACTGGTCAGCTGCCAAATGCCCCATACTGGCAACCTCTTCTCTGAACATCCTCCTCATTTTTGCTCTTGAACTGAAACCTGACTGTCCCCTGGAGCCATTCCTTATTAGGAATTAGAAATAAGGGCTATTTTTCATCCTCTACACCAGGCTTGGGGGATGGGTTCCCTGTCCTCTATGCTTCTCACGGCGGCTTGTGAAACACGGTCTGCCCCACCCCCTACAACTTCCCCCCAAAAACTGAGTTCTGGTGGAGTTCATGTCATCAGCACGTACCTTGCCTTGGAATATATTTACTTAATGCTCTGCATTGTTAGCTTCAAACCTGAGAGAGTGACGATATTTCTAGAACCCATTCCTGGAGTAAACGTGCACTTGAAGCTTCGCCTGGTTTTAGGTCATAGAGGCGGGGCTGTGGTGCGGCAGTAGAATGAATTTTGTCACTGTACCCGATCTAAAATGAAATAAAGCATTGTCACAGATACTGCTGAGATGGTTAGAAGAGGAAGGGGTTTAATTCAGAGTGGACTACCCCATTGACTGCCATGTCGCAGAGGAATAAGAAAGGAAATGAACCACCACCATCTAATCGGCACAAGCCCCAATGAGACAAAGCGAGGTCCCTATGGACCCTGGCACCCGCCGTCCCCAGCACAGTCCTAGCACACAGTAGACCCTCTACACATTCTTATTAGCTCACTGAATAATCGGTGTCAGTGCCACTCTACATAATTTGAACTAGTTTAGCCTATAAATTCCTGAAATCTCACATATCCCATCCAACAATCCACAACTTTGCAGGTTATTCTATCTTTTTCTTCAAGTAGTTTACTTAAAGACTGGAATTTGTAGGGCCTGTCCCAAAGAAGAATAGAAAACAGATGGACTAATAAGTGATTATTTATTTATACCTCCAAAATTAAAGTCTAAAGCTAGAGCCATAGCACACTCTGATCATATGCTGCTTTCATTTGATGAAATGATTATTTTCATCTCTGATGGTTTCTCCTCCTCTCTTTTATTGACCTGGCTACCTAGGCAAATGGACCTAAGCAACATCACTGCTCAGTCTTTGCAAAACTTGCTTTCCTTCAGCAAATACTTATCCAGGGACTTCCATGGGGTCAGGGGCTATGCCAGGTATCAGGGATGCCACAACAAACAAGACTGATTATGTCCCTGACCTGTTTGCATTTTACCAAAGTGGCAGACAAGTACTTCCCATATTTTGAAACTAAAATGGTAAATACTGTTTTAATAGTAATTTAAAATTAACAAAGAGACTGGGGTTTTACATCCAGTATCTTTTTGATGCTTAAAAAAGCCCCATGGGGTCAGATAGGGGACTGGTTTTACTGATGTCATTTTACAGATGACAAGTCAAGGCATTGAACATAATGACAGTAGGGTATGTAGAAACTGAGATACACTTTGGGTAGAAGACATGGCCAATGGGAAAGGCAGAAGACAAGAGTTAGCATCTATTGGAGAAAATACAGTCCATACACACTGCCCACTAACACCCTTTGAAATTTCTTGGACAGGTTTGTGTGTTGGTGTGTTGGTTTGACTTTCACAGAACACATGCCACTGCCACAACTCTGTCTACCTCCATGCCTGAACATCTTGTCTTGGAAGATCTGTTGACCAAGGCTACTTTTGATCATCTTAAACAGATATCCTCTCACTGACATTTAGTGGGAAGACTCCTCTTGTGGTGTCACCTGTCAGCCTTATAAGTGGAGGACATGATGTTTGTCCAGACAAATTAGCCAACATCATCTGTGGTGGATTTGCACTCTTAGAGGACAGGCACTGTGTCTTCCTTCGATTACCTCCCACAAAAAGCTCCTAAAGGCACCAGACAAGTGTATTATTGAAGAGATCTTTTTTAAGATCAAATCACCATAATTCAATACAAAAGTATATGTTTATTTGGAAATGATACCAAAGCTCTGAAAACCAGATGTCCAAAATAGAAAGAAGAGATCTCATAAAACAAAATCCGCAGGATGGGATGTATTTATGTCTGCATCCTTTATGTTACAAGGCAGATGGCCTAGCCCTGGCCAATCCAGGTGACTGCTATTACCGAGGAGAACGTGCACGTTCTCTGTGTTACCAGAGAAGTCCGGGATGGGAGATTTCTATTAGATTAGCTCATCTGAGCAGCCCCTTTTGCAAAGTTCTTTTTCACAGCTATTATTAAAGTAGCTGTGTTTGTGTTCCTCTATGGTCTTTAAATTCTAAAGAAAATTTTTAAATAATAAAAAGCAATCAAGCGAATGTCAGCTTGGCACAAAAGTGGGGGCTATGTCTTCCATTTCTTTATAGATTTGGGGTGTAAAAAACATTAGTCAGATGAAACCCAGGTTAGTCTCGAAAGTTTCTTGCTTAATTTGACTGTTCAAACTTTTTAATTTCATTCTTTTCTGTTCTACATCTTTAAAAAAAATAAGTAGAGTATTTTTAGATTAAAGAAATAACATATTTTGTGAGCAGGTGGGGAGCTAGAAAATTCCAGTCACCAGGTGTCACACTATCAAACAGTACACCAGGTGTAAAAAGTGGAAAAATAACCTTCTAGGGTATCTGGGGAAAATTCCAAGAAAGGCCAGACAGTAATTATCCTAACCCCTGGCAGCCATTTTGCTTTGCAACTTAACTACAAAGAAAATATGACTATTAAAAAGGTATATGCTAATTAGGAATGCCTTCTACTCCAAATCCAAGGAGAAGCATACAAAGAGCAGAGTAGAAGGAGCACAGGGTGCCTGTTCTCAGTGTTACCAGCTTTTCCTCATACTATTCCCAGTGGCAGTGGCCATCCATCATTCGCTCACCTGTGGAAATCTTCGATATCCTTCCTGTCTCAGATAGCATGCCATCACTCTGGAAACTTCCTCTGGTTCCAGTCAATTCAGCAACACTGTTGCAGGTAGTGAGGAGCCAGCAGCAATGAAAATAGACATTGGCCTCATATTGCTGAGCATCTAATGGAAAGAGAGACACCATCCAGTCCACAAGCATTCATTGAGCACCTACAGTGGGCCTGGCACCATTCCAGTAACACATATTAACGTGGTAGATCTCAGAGCCTAGGACTGAGAGGGGAAAAAAATGTAGCTGCAGTGTGTGTGTGTGTGTGTGTGTGTGTGTGCGTTTGTCTCTGTGTGTGAGAGAGTTTATGAAAGTTATATGCACATAAGCCTTGTCACCATTATTCATAAATTGGAGTAACACCATTAAAAATAATAAATAACCTTTTAGTCATAATTTTCAGTTTACAAAGCACTTTCACATCAGGATTGGATTTGATGCTCAAGCAAGCCCCTTTGGATGGGAAGGACAGCTAGCCTCAATGGCTTCTTTTTATAGATGACAAAGCAAGGAGTAAGTCAGTGGCGTATACTTATAAACACATGAACAGCAAATTCAGCAAGGAGCTGCCAGCAGATAGAGGGAGGAAGGGGAAGTTCTGGGTTGGGAAAAGGAACCAAGGTGACTTCAAGTTTGTGAGCAACATTCTATTTCTTTTATTTAAATAAGATTTAAGTGGAAGGGACAAAAAGTGAACATCGGTTAATTCCCTGTGATGAGTAAGCATTTCCTCCTTGTGACACAGTCCTTCTACATTTTGAAAAACATCTTTCCAAAATATCAAAGAAATAAAAAGCTATGACCAAAAAGGAATTAATAGTATTTTTAAAATGCTTATACTTGCCTCCGCGTTTTCACCATATATTGAAAACATTAAATGTCCTCCAGAAGTGGAGGTCCTAGCCTGCAATTAGTACCAGCAATTAACATCTAAGAAGCTGTCCTTTCTTTTTTTTTTCTTTTCCATTACCTTTCCTTTGCTTTTGTCCTCTTTTCTTTTCCCCTACCTTCAGCAATTACGTGATTCTGATTTTATATAACCATTAGAATAAGTTGTTTACAGGTCTTTGTTCATTCACCTAGGGGAACTTCCTGAGGGCAAAACCCCATCTCAGGCACCCTCCTATATGCGGGGCCTGGCACCATGCCTCCTTAATAGGGATGTAATAAATGTTTGTTGCGAATGGGAACTTAATTCTAAATGGTATTAACAAAGCCTGTTTCATTTTTTTTTTCCCTCTTCGTGGCCTGCTCTTTCATTAGGATTCAGGAATAAAAAAGGGGAAGAGTGATTAAAACACACACACCACCACCACCACCACACTCAGGATCAAGGTCACCATGTCTGTTAAGTGTGGCTGTCTGAATTACAAGTCCTCCTAAACTTGTAAGCAAGATTTGGTTGCATTATACTTGGAGAAAAATGAAGACTTCGTATTGATTTTTCTCCCCCGAATCCAAAGAGAGTGCAGGTGTTTAAGCATTTATGAAATTGATTGACTCCCCTCCAGCAACCAACTGATAATAAGTTTAAGCTTCGGAGTGAGGTTGTAAAAGGTTTGATTATATTAACAATACTAATAGTCATGGGTTCATAAATCTTAAAAGAAAGGATGCATATGTCACATAAAATGCATGAAAAAGTTGTTCTTTTATCATGGATAACTCACTATTGTGTGGAGACCTAGTTGATCAGCTATTCCATTATTTGAATAAGTATCTGATGTCTTGTTTTCTTTCAAGAAGGCAGGTGCAGGATGAAGCAGGAAGCCTGCCAAGAAAGATGATAAATTACCATTTGGTGCCTGCGACCAGAGCCCTATGATTGCAGCCTGCCAGGAATTAAGAGGGAAAGTAACCAGAAACTAGGAGGGAAATGACTTCTGACTACAACTTCAGAGGTGTTTACTTTTTGTCTTCATTATCTTTGTGGTATTTCAAGGATCACTGTTAGTTTTGTAACCTGCAAAATGAAGTACTGTTCTAAAACAATTATGCATTACCTCAAAATATGATGTTATACACCTGCCAAAGTCAAATAAAAAATCAGAGTTGAGTAAGAACTGGTCAGTGAAAGCAAATAAATGTCCAGAGTAGACAGATGACAAGGTAAAGCAAAGGTGAAGTGTGGCTGGAGCTTCATTTGAGAGGAAACACCTGGGCTGAACTCTGGGGAAGCACTCTGGTCTGGCTGCCCAAGCCAACCGCATTGAATAGGGCCATACTCATCTTGTGTTTCCTTCTCCAAAACTCAGAAGAAAAGAATAGCAATGGTAGCAATCGTAGTCATGGTTTTATGAATCAGTCTGTTATTTAACATCTGTCTGCCCACAGGTTATCCTATGCCAAGTTTATACATCAGCTTTTATTATTCATGCAATGACTATTGGAATCACCACTGGCCATGGATGTTCTTAATTTATTAAATTCAACAAGGATTGATGGAGCACCCAAAAAGTGCCTGGCATTCATCTGGGTGTTGGAGAAAGACAGAAGACCCAGACTCTCCCCTGAAGACTTAGTCTGGTGGGGGAGAGAAAAATTCAATGCAGAATGCTTGTAATAGTACAAGGAGTGCTCTGGGAGAGCATGGAAGTTGTACCTTGGGAGCCAGGTGGGCTCAGGAAGGGCTCCTAAGAGTGGTGACGTTCAGATGTCTCCTGGCCAAAGGTGGAGGAAGGGAGGTCCTCTACGCACAAAGGAAAGAATGGGCCAGATATATAAATATGAATAGCATAACCCTTTTTGGCATCTCAGCTTTATGTCTGGATCTCAGGATGAAAGTGTGGAAGGTCAGATATGAGATGAGAGGTTCTCAGGGTTTAACAGCAAAGGATTCTGGATTTCAGTGTGAGGATTTTGGGAACTGATGCTGAAATTAATGAGAAGTCCCTAAAGGATTTGAGTAGAGGAACCATGTGATCAATAAATATTTGGCAGCAAATATTTATCATACAACATGGCAGGCACTCTGATAGAAACATGATTTAGGGTACTATGAAGATACAGAAAAGCAGCTCTTACTCAGGGATGAAGAGAAGGAAAGTGAAAAAGTCACACTTACGATGGGTTTCAGAATATCCGTAAGAGTACACCAGACACAAGGAATGGAAAGCATTTCTACTAGATTAGGCAGGGCTGGGTGGAGGGAGGGGAGAGACACTGAGAGAGAGGACAGAGGGAAGGAAGGAAGGGAGAAGGGAAGGAAGGAGAAAAGAAAAAAAATTCTACAGAACTGTGAAAAACTAAAGAAACCTCAAATTGGATTTTGATTATTCATTTCCTGTTTTCAATTTTACATTTAAATCTGAAAAATGAAAAAAAAATCGCAATCACGTCAGATTGATACATAAAAGGAGTGAAAAACTGAAACCTCTTGCTATTCTTTAATTACAGCAATAGCTAAGTGAGATAATTTTGACAGTTTCCTAGAGCAGGGTAGGAAAGAATGATGAAATAAAGGACAAAAGCAAGAACCCGGAAATGTGAATTGTGTTCTTTTCTCTGATAGGGACAAAGCAGTAATTCTGGAACTTTTTTTTTTTTTTTTTTCCTCTCAGCTCGAAAATAGCCAAAGGGCACCTTGCTGTGTGTCACAAAGAGCTGTGCAGTTTTTGCAAGCCACTGTGGCCTCCTCTGTAGATGGGGACAGGGGCTTGAAGGTGTCCTGTTTACAGTCTAAGTTGGAGATCACTTGATACCAGATTGAGTACAAGAGCTTAACCACAACAACTAGACAAGTCACTTCGAAATAGTTGTCCTTGGGAAGACACAATGTTCAGATGCGATTTTCAGAGAGAGGTGAGATTAAATCCACTCTGCATGCCTGTCTGTGACTGTGTCAAACAGGTGGCTCTAGAAAGTGGCTTTGATTCAGAGGGAGAGCAGGAAGGTGCATCGCAGAGGAGCAAAACTCCATTTGCTGTGATCCTGAGTCTGCCTCCATGCCACTCGTGTGACTCAGCAAGACACTCTTTTTGCCTTAGTTTACTCATCTGTAAAATGGAGACAATGAGGCCTTTAATTTTTATGGGAAGATAAACAAGGCAGTGTACAGAGAATGCTCAGAACTATTGACTAGCGCTTCAAGACTGTGGGGTAAATGCAAACTTGGGGTGGGTGACGGGAAGCCTGGATTGTTAAAACTGGAATGAGTAAGAACAGGGACACCAGCCATTGGAGGAGTCAATCATTATGTTGAGAGCCTTTGATCATTATTTCAAAAACAAACACAAACCCTAACGTGGCCACATGGCTATGACTAACGGCCCCCTCACAGCAGAAGTTTGGCTCCATCCCCGGCTCTGTAATGCTGGGCACATCCCTGAACTCTCCCGACATATTTTCTCATCTATGAAATGAAAAGTACGGATTCTCTAATTTCATGAGTGTACATCTGTCAAGTTTATTAATACACAGAACGCAGTGATGAAAGACCCAAGAGGTGAGATTAGAGAGGTGGTGTAAATGAGCATGACTAAATGAAGCATGACGTTAGATGGCGTCATGGAAGAACCTCGGGTGGGCGGAGGAACACACTGTCCTAAGCCATCACGATGACCGTGACTATGTTATTTCTAGTTCTTTAGCATTGGCTCAACAGTGTTGACCTTAAAGAGACAGTCAGGCAATCTGCTGAGTTGGTAAGAGAATGACAAAAACATTGAGTGCCTACTGTGTGCCAAGCACTGTATGAAATCACTGCACACTCGCCACGGGATGATGGGCCAAGGATGATGGCAATTTCACACCTTGATCAAGGACACACAGCTCAGCAGTGATGGCACCAGGATCTTCTCCAAGGCCTAGGCACCCAGTCATTAAGTCAAAATACCCCTCATGGGAAACTGGTTTGAAAACTGGATTTCATTTCCTACTTTTCCAATAAAGAGCACCCTTGTTTTCTAACCTATGACCTCCGACACCTGCCACAGCGATGGCAGTGGTTTCTTTTTCCTGCAGAATGTAAGCTTTATAGAAAGTAATGTAAGATCAAAACGAGATAGAGCTGTAGACTTTGAATCATTGAAAGTCTCTTTAGAGAGAATTTAGAGACTGGTCCATCTGAAAACTTCCTCTCACCCAGGAGTAAACAGGCTCGGGTAGGTGGGCCATACAGCTGGCTAGAGGCCATGGCAGGACCTCTCAGGCCTCCTGACAAGTGTGTGACCTGCTTTTCTCTGTCTTTTGACTGTCATCCAAGCATTCTTTCTGCTCAGTACTTGGTCAGGCTCTCTGCTTCCAATAAATCGCAAGTTCATTATCTTCGCACATGAAGTCTAGTTTGCTCATTTGTTCCAGCTTATTTTTATATTACCTTTTAAGCAAGTGTGTTCCCTGTTAGACACTAATAGAAGAATATTTTTAAGATAGGTTGTTTTCCTCCTTAAATCTCAACACCTGCTGATGTTTCACTGTCAGGATATTAGTCACTCTTTCTGTGCTGGTGTGACTCAGTATCAGACCATCTGGACACTCAAATTCACGTTTCCAGCCTGGATCCACCAGCGACCCATGAGGTGAAGGCTTTGGCCAGGGTTCAGCTTGATAAGGAAAAGAGCATGGCCTTCTTTTTCTACTTAGGGTCACTAAGGTTAAAAAAAAAAAGGTAATAACGAAAGAATGTGTTGCATGTACATAATTAATTTCTAATTAAAATGATACATAAAATGTTGGTGGTCATAATGATTGTTTGTAATAATTATTTTAAAAAATGAACACATCATTAAATAGTGCCCTTCCCCCACTGCTGTAAAGGCAAGCAGGCCACTCTTACTGCAAGAGGACACTCCCTGGCTCCCTGTCATTTTAGCTCCGCCTCCTCCGTCACCTTGAGTACCTCACTGAACTCTCCTGGCACATTTTCTCATTAAGGAAATGAAAGGTAGGGGCCATTTAATTCCTAATTCCATGACTGAAAATCTGTCAAGTTTATTAAAATGCAGGATGCAATGTCTAAAAGTCAAAGGAGTAATAAGGAGGTGGTATGGGAATAGGACAAGCAACCTAAGAAATAAGAAACAGGGAAAGGAAAAAGAGCAGAAGGGAGAGGAGGGAAAGGCAGAAGGGAGGGACAGGAAGGGGAAGAGGAGAAGCCCCAGCCTCTTGCCAGATTACTGAATAGGTCTGAGGCAGCACTGACATATTTGCAGTTTCAAAATAGCACACTTACGGAATGTCTCCAGATACTGGCTCTTTTAACTAGGAAGTTCAAGTCCAAGAAGGGAAAACAGAATTGTAAGTATTCAGTGTGCTGTCCAGGGTCCAGAAAAGTCCTCCCAAGAGCGTTCCTATGCCCAACCCTGCTTCCACATTTTCTCTCCTTTCTGGGTTCACAAGAGGGTATTAACAAGGACCCAGTCAGGGACAGATATCATTCCCCATGCTTTACTATGCATTCATTTAAGCCTCGCAAGAACCCAAGGATGTAGGTACTGTTAATAATTCTGTTTTACAGATCGGGAATTTGAGACACAGAGAGGTTAAGTAGTATATCCAAAGCTACACAGCTGTCAGATGGCAAAGCAGAATTCAAGCTCAGTTCAGCTGCAATGTCTGTGCTCCAAACGTCTCCTTGGCTGTCTGGAGTCAGATATTCCTATGTCTCCACATATGAGACGGCCGACCTTAGGTACATCTTTAAAACAACCAAGCCATTGGGAATGTACTAAATGACACTGAATTATACACTTTACAAATGGTAAAAATAATAAATTTCATGCTCTATGTATCTATCACATAAAAAAGGTGTTAATTCTCTCTCTATCAAAAAATGAAAAAAAGTAAATAAACCAAGTCTCATCTTTAATATGAGAACCATAAAACCTGTTTCTCTGGGTTTCTGTGGTTATTAAGTATGTGTGATATGCAGTATATATGAAAGGCTTAATTTTTTTCTCTTTCCCCTGGAAGTCTCAAGTTAGGTCTCTCCATTCTGCAGCCTACAGAGCTGTAACGCTGCTTATGGGTAATCCCTTGTTCATTCTCCTTTTTCATTGTGGCTGATCTGGGAACCTGATTTATCATACATTGATTCATCTAAGCATAGAAATAGGTACTTATTTTTCCTGGGGTTTGTGAGCGTGTGTGTGTGTGTGTGTGTGTGCCTGCACGTACACACTGTGGGAAACCATATTTTCATATGTACTGAATAAATGGATTCTTCTCAAATTTTAGCATTTGCTGCCTGAGAAAAAGACCCAGAAATAGTTTTTTTTTCCAAATTTAATAAGCAGAAGTTTCCAGCTGTTATTCTTTCAATCTAACCAAATACTCCACTCAATTTGGAATTAGTTTCCTTTAGTTTCCAGAGTCCTGACTGATATGCCAGAATTGAACTCTCTTTCTTCCTGATATCTTAACTACTTAGTGCTCTCCACATTTAGAACATTTTAGAGTTTTCTTTTGCGACTATAGAGATAAGTTTTGGAGGAAAAAAAATCATTCTTTTTCGTCATCTATGGTTTATTTAAAAGTCTTAAAGTAAATGCCTTACCTAAATTCAGTTGAATTTTAATCCTTAAACACCAAGTCTGTATTATTTTAAAGATTTTATTTATTTATTTGACAGACAGAGATCACAAGTAGGCAGAAAGGAAGGCAGAGAGAGAGGGGGGAAAGCAGGCTCCCTGCAGAGCAGAAAGCCCAATGTGGGGCTCAATCCCAGGACCCTGGGACCACGACCCAAGCCGAAGGCAGAGGCTTTAACCCACTGAGCCACCCAGGCACCCCCCCAACTCTGTATTTTTATTGGCATATCCTATATCTCCATTTTCCTATGGCTGACCCATTGAAAAGAAAAACCTTATTTCTGGGGATAATTCATCTATAAGCATTAGGGATAATAATTTTATTGAAAACAATTTTTTGTGGAAATTGAAAACAATTAATTAACAAAGAAAAAAAATTGATAGAATTAGGAAAAAAGGATATAATAGTTACCTTTCATGCCATAAATGAATATTGTGAGTAACCATACATCAATAATTTTTAAACCTATATTAAACACATCAGTTTTTGGGAAAAATGTAAAAAAGCCAATATTGACACAAGAAGAAACAGGAACCTTGAATGCACCATCTATTAAAAACAATGAAATTATATGCAGAAGGTCTTTTCTCTTCCTTCCAAAATAAAGCCCTAGCTCAGATAACTTTATGCCAAACTTTATTTTTTTATTGAAGTATAGTTGACACACAATATTATATTAGTTTTAGGTGTACAACATATAATTTGACTATAATATACATTACAAAATGCTTTTTATGGTAAGTGTAGTCACCATCTGTCACCAGACAACATTATTACAATATTATTGATTATATTGCCTGTGCTGTACTTTTCTTCCTTGTGACTTATTTATAACTGGAAGTTTATACCTCTCATTTCCCTCTTAAACTTTAAAAGAACCAGTAATCTTGATCTTAAATTCTTCTAGAGCACAGGAAAATAAGAAAAGCAGCCCAATTCATTTTATGAGGCTATGAGTTATACCAAAACACAGTAAGGATATATAAGAAAAAAACACAACTTACAAACTCAGTTCATAGAATAGACACAAAAATCCCAAATAATATATTGGCTAGATAAGCCCAATCCAATATTTAAAAACATATCATAGTCAAGTAGCACGTTTTTTTCCCAGAAGCAAAATAGATTTTTTTTAAGATTTTTAAATTTTATTTATTTGACAGACAGAGATCACAAGTAGGCAGAGAGGCAGGCAGAGACAGAGAAAGGGGGAAGCAGGCTCTTTGCTGAGCAGAGAGCCCAATGCAGGGCTCAATCCCAGGATCCTGGGATCATGACCTAAGCCAAAGACAGAGAGAGACTTAACCCACTGAGCCACCCAGGCACCCAAAATAGATATTTTTAAAATGCAATTTAATTTATGTTAATGAACCAAAGGGGAAATTACATGTTCACCTCAACAGATACTGGAAAAACTTTAATGACTATCAATATCAACATCAATTTTTTAAAAAATTAAAACAACAAATAGGAAAGTACTTCTGTAACCTGGAAAGAAGCTACTTACCTACCAAAGACATAAAGCAAGAATTACACGTAATTAAAAAAATTTTTTTTCACTCTTTTCCTTTAATGTTAGAAAAAGAAAAGTATGACTTCTCTTTTCATTGTTATTACTCGTAGCATTTGTGGAAGGTCATAATACCCTTTGTAATTAGTCCCTGTCTTCTCTACCAGGCTCATTTTTAGTGAGCTGTATCCTGGGATCCTTCCCTTAGCAGAGTGGACTTCCTACTCCATTGTCACCAAGTTTGGCCAGGCCACATCCAACAAGAAGCTTGAAGAGTTACTTCAGCCATTGCTCCTTTCCTTTTTCCATTAGAAGTCTCTTCCTTTCTCTTTCTCTCTCTCTCTCTCTCTCTTTCTTTTTTTTTAAAGATTTTATTTACCTGTTTGAGATAGAAAGAGCATGAACAGGGCAGAGGCAGAAGGAGAAGCAGACTCCCTGCTGAGCAGGGAGCTTGATGTGGGGCTTGATCCATGGACCTTGAGATCATGACCTGAGCCAAAGGCAGATCCTTAACTGAGTCACCCAGGAGCCCCTAGAAGGCTTTTTCTGATAGGAGCTGCTTCTTCCACTTGAGTCACTAAAGAAGGGAGACAGAGTTGCAGCCAACTGCAACCAACTTGCTACCAATGAGTAAATATGATCAAGAAATCAAACTTGGGATGCCTGGGTGGCTCAGTGGGTTAAAGCCTCTGCCTTTGGCTCAGGTCATGATCCCAGGATCCTGGGATCGAGCCCCTCGTCCGACTCTCTGCTCAGCAAGGAGCCTGCTTCCCCCTCTCTCTCTGCCTGCCTCTCTGCCTACTTGTGATCTCTGTCTGTCAAATAAATAAATAAATAAGAAATCAATCTTGATTTTGTAAATCTCGAGATATGGAATGTTTCTTATCATGTCATAACTTAATTAAAGCTGACCAATACAGTCCTAAAGGAGTGTTTCAACATGAAACATCTTCTAAATTAGATATAAGGAATGAAAGAGAAAAGACAAAATTTTCATAACAATTTACAATAAAAACCCAAGAAATGCAAAAAATCTATTAGAACAATAAAGTTCAAGGAGGTTCCTGAATACAAAAATCAGCCAAAGCATCAATAACTTAAATCAGCAAAAACTTGAAAACAATACTCATCTCTCAAAGAAATGGACCCTAATTCCATATCTCTTATGTTTGGGCTGCCCATAGTGACTTCCTTCCAAAGAGGACCATAAAAAGGGAATAAAAAGAATGACTTTACAGGGGAGGAACCCAACAACTACCACCTCAGCTGAGTGATCAAGGTTAACATCAAGACTAAGTCATGTTGGGACTTCTATTACCTTCTTCACAAAACCCACAACCCCAGCCTAATCATAAGGCAAACATCAGTCAAATCCTAATTGAGGGAAGGTCAGTTTGTCAAAGTCATCAAAAATAAAGAGAGTCTAATAAATTGTCACGACCAAGAGGAACTCTAAGGAGGCATCACCACTAAATGTAGTTGGTATCCTGGAGAGAATTCTGGAAGAGAAAAATGGCTCTGGGTAAAAACTAAGGGGATCTGGATAAAGTGCAGACTTTAGCTAATAATGATATATATATATTTTTAAAGATTTTATTTATTTATTTGACAGAGAGAAATCACAAGTAGATGGAGAGGCAGGCAGAGAGAGAGAGGGAAGCAGGCTCCCCGCTGGGCAGAGAGCCCGATGCGGGACTTGATCCCAGGACCCCGAGATCATGACCTGAGCCGAAGGCAGTGGCTTAACCCACTGAGCCACCCAGGCGCCCCAATAATGATATATTAATATCAGTGTATTACTTGTATGAAATACTCCAGACTAATGTAAGATGCCAACGATAGGAAAAACTGGGTGTTCTGAACTATCTTCTTAACTTTTCTGGAAATCCATAACTATTCTAAAACATAAAGTTTATTTTTTAAAATGCTAATAGCAATAACCAACTAGCAAATGTAATAGGAAATAAAATACCACTTGCAACAGCAACAAACAGTAACCTGAGACAGATGTTTTCCAATTTTTAAATTTTAGGACCCATTTACACACTGGGAAGTTACTGCAGACCCTAACACTAACAATGATAAATTTAATTTAAATATTAAGAATTATAATAAACTTATTACATATAACATGAGTAATATTACTAAATGAAAAATAGCTGTGTTTCCAAAAATTTAGTAAGAATGGCATTGGAATTTTTGGAAATCTCTAACATTTGGCTAATTGTCAAATCTGCTTCTGTGTTCAGTCTATTATATCACATGTCATTTAGCTTCTGGAAAATGAGACTAAAAAATAAATAACTTCTTATTATAATTCTGAAAATTATTTTGATCTTGCAGGCTCCTTGAGAGGGTATCAGAGATCCCTAGGGGCTTCTGGACCACACTTGAGTACCACTGATAAATAAACACATCTTACCCTGAACAGGACAATTTTTAACTCTATTAAGGGATACAACAAAGACCTGAATAAATTGGAAAATAAATCATTTTCATGGATAGGTTGACAACATTTTTTAAAGTAAATTTCTTTCTCAAAATTGCTTAATGTACAAAATTGCTTAAGGTGCAATCAAAATTCCAGCAAGATTTTTTTTTCCCCTTGGGAAGAGATGGTAAGAAAATTTAACAAATCATTCAAAATGAAAATTTTAAAATATAAATAACAATTTTTTTAGGGAGAGCAAAAATATCTTATAGGACCACTTAGTTTTATGAAAATCTATTAATTTGTATGTTAAAGTGCTCTGTTCTCATCTTCAGAATATAGTTCTAAGGATTTGTAAAACTAAGGGTAAATTACAAAAACATTGGCTGAAGGGTTGCTATAGAAAAAAATGTATTAAATTGCAGTGTCAATACCACTAGCCTTTGTCTCCAAAGGCAGAAAATTATACATTGGGAGCTGGAATTCTCTAGGGCAATACCAGTGGGATGGGTAAGATAAAATGGTTTTCCAGTTTAGACATTTTTTTCTTTGAAAATACCATCTAATATTAGAGAGAGAGCATCAGGACATGACTCTGATTTCCTTGTACTTCTTACTCAAACAAAGCTGTAAAGTCTAGTCACATCCCTCAGTTGAGAGCTTGGCTCTAACTAGTAGAGCCTGGAGAGGCCCGCACAGCTTAACCAAGCATCCCATCAACTGCGACCAACAAAGGGGGATTCATCAGAATTCATCAGAATTCATCAGAATTCTAGAAGTCTTGCACTGGGTCAGTACTGTTCACTGGCAAGGCCCTTCTTTAGCTGTGCCATGGATCCTTCCAAAGTGTACCCGCATGCACACATGGGGAAAATGGTCTTTTAGGAAGTTGGTTCCATTCTTCTTCTGATTTGGTATTAGCAAATAAGGAAATGGCTTTCCTCCCGACCACCAGAGCCAGCTCCCACTTCGGTGACTCCCTCCGACTTTGATGAACAACATCATCACTTGCCCAAGATTAGACTTGAATTCAGTGTTACCTTTCACCACGAGTCTTAAAGTGTATCAACACCTTATCAACTCATTTATGTAATATACTTAAGGTCACATTTGTTGAAAAACCAAATATATTTCTATGCAAGATCCTTTTTCAAGAGCAAGCCACCACTTTTAATTACACTAATAAAGCTCATAACCATAATTGCTGTCTTTTATATTTACTAGGAAAGAAGAAAAATTTAGGTCAAACCATTTTCATTTTACTTTTCGTTTTCCTAGATTTGAATTTGAAAGCCATCTGGTCAGGTGCTGAATATCACATATCACCCAGACATTCTTGTGGGCCATCTGTGCTACTTCTTGATTCTATGTGCTATTACTTGGTTCTATTCACATTTAAGGAGAAAGGTAATGTTTTCTTTCCATACCAGTCTGTTTCAGGTGCCTATCACCTTCCTTGACATGTAGCCTATCACCTTCCTTGACATGTAGTAGTTGCTCAATAAATGTTTTGTGAATGACAGAATGCATGAACAAGCTTGTAAATAGTTTGTCTTCTTTCAGTTCCAGAAAACCAAGATGGAGAGAGAAAAAGTAACTTGCAAGTATTTTCAAATGCAATACATATTTTGTTAAAAGTCCATTCTAATTAGGAGGGAGGGAGAAAAAGTTAGCCTGAAAACTTTGTGCCAGCTTCATCTAAGATACCATTTAGGTAAATTTGGGGATGAGGAGAGCTTTTGAGCCGCAGAGTATCATCAAAGACTTGTGGCAGAATTTATGAAATTCTCCTGAGTCTTGACACCTGAGTGTTCCTAACCAAAGCTGTCCCCCAAGAACATTAAGTGACATGGCAAGGGCTTCTCACATTTGCAAAATTTCAATCCTACAATAGATATAAGCAATTATTTGTAATTCTTATTTTTTTATTCCACTGTGCCTGCTTGGAAACAGAAGGGTTTGTTCACAAGTATCATCTCTTGACCATGACCTTATATCGGCCCAAGACAAATATTAAAAAAAAAAAAAAGGTAGAGTGAACTCAACATGAAAAATAGAGCATTCGTTCAGTAATCCACTGGCTCGCTGGAGATCTACCTTCCACCTAGAAGTACAAGGAGGAGTGACTGATGCTCTCTCACCACAGGTGGCTCAGGGCCTAATGGGAACACCACAAAGCCACTAATAGTCTGTGATTTGGGTCTGATGCACGAGCTCTCTCAATCTGTTTCCTCGCCTGCAAAATTGAAGGAAGTGAGAGTACTTTCTTCTTGGAATTGCTGTGAGATTAAATAAGGTATAGAAGGCTTAGCACTGTCTGGCACGTAATCATTTATATCAGTTGGAATGCTTTTGCTTACAAGGGGCAAAAAACCTGACTTAAATCATGTAACTATTTGCTCTGTTGACAAGAAGTCTGGAGGTAGGTTGTCCATTCACTGTGTTAGCAATCACATGGATATTATTCAGCATCTCTAGAACTCTCTTGACCTGCCTTCCTAGTGTAGAAATGGCTGCTGCTGCTCTGAACTGGGACTTCTCATGAGCCTCTCCGTTAACAATGATGAGTAGGTCTTTCCTGAGAAGCCCAACAGATTTCTTTGATACTTCAGTGGCCAGAGGTATGTATAAAATGCTTTAGCATGGACTAGCACATACTAAGTAATCAATCCACTTTAGCTATCATCATCAGTTTTTTTTTTAAAGATTTATTGATTTGGGACACCTGGGTGGCTCAGTTGGTTAAGTGTCTGCCTTCAGCTCAATTCATGATCTCAGGGTCCTAGGACTGAGCCCCATATTGGGCTCCTTGCTCAGTGGGGAGTCTGCTTCTTTCTCTCTCCCATTACCCTTCCCACACTCAATCTCTCTCTCTCTCTCTCTCTCTCTCTCTCAGATAAATAAATAAAATAAAAGATTTATTTATTTATCCAAGAGAAAGAGAGTGGGGTAAGGATAGAGGAAAAAGCAGACTCCCCACTGAGTATGAAGTCCAACTCAGGGCTCAATTCCAAGACCCTGAGATCATGACCTGAACTGAAACCAAGAGTCAAACCCTTAACTGACTGAGCTACCAAAATGGCCCCATCATCTTCAGTATTACCATTTCTATGACTTTGCAAATAAAAAGGCAAAACATACGTAGTTTCTTTTTATAATTAAGACATCTCTCAGCTTCTAGATCTGTTTTCCCCTCTTTTCTAAGGTCTGATATAAAAAGAAAAAAGAATGGATCACAGAGTATGGAAGTGAATTGGAGTAAGTTAAGGCATTCTATGGGATAGTGAAAAGGAAGGACACTATTGAAAGTAGGTAAACCAAGATGTGATAGGTACAGTAGAGGGAGTTTGGCAAAGTTGGAAAAAGCATAGAATCATAGACCATCAGCTCTGAAAGTTCTTCTCATTATCCAAATAAGAAAACCAGGGCCCAGAGAAGTGAAATAATTTATTTAGGGTAATACAGAATTTAAATTAGAAATCAGGTCTCCCGAAGCTTATGTTTAAAAAAAAAAAAAATTGTTACAAAAACACACTTCAAGGGTAAGAGAGAAAAAAATACCTAAAACAGACTCAAATTATCTGTAGAATGGATTGCTGTCAATCTGACATACTTTTATCCCTCCATCCTGGCATAGAAGGGTTACTAAATAAAAGTATTCTGATGTTGACAACACAGAATTCCAAAGTTTCTTTGGTTAGTTGAATGGCACAAAAGTCTGGTAGACATAACTTGCTTGCAAAAGACTTCCAAATCTATCACGTATGTTTGGTCACAAGCCGAACTTTTGATTCCTTGCCCCTGGTAACAAAGGGAAATCTCTAATTTACTACTCAGTAGGTGATCTGTGTTCAAATCATGGCTTGTTTTCCCTTTAAAAAGTTCAATTTCTTTGTCCCTCTGGAAATAGAAACGGCCACGCAAATCATGTCATTGACTGATAAAGGGATAAAGAAGAGGTGATACACACACACACACAATGGAATATTACTCAGCCATCAAAAAGAATGAACTGTTGCCACTTGCAATGACATGGATGGCACTAGAGGGTATTATGCTAAGCAAAATAAGTCAATCAGAGAAAGACAAATATGATTTCACTCACATGTGGAATTTAAGATACAAAACAGAACAACATAGGGGAAATGAAGGAAAGATAAAATAAGATGAAAACAGAGAGGGAGACAAACCATAAGAGACTCTTAACTCCAGGAAACAAACTGAGGGTTGCTGGGAGGGAGGAAGGTGGGGGGATGGGGAACTGGATGATGAGATTAAGGAGGGCATGTGATGGAATGAGCACTGGGTGTTTTTGCAACTGATGAGTTACTGAATTCTACCTCTGAAAAAAACTAATAAAATGCTCTATGTTAATTGATTTTGAATCTTAAAAAATCATAATCCAATTATGCCTAATAGTTTATATTTGACTTTGTGATTCAGCAGTTTGTCCATGGACTGGGTACATATACAATAGATGAGAAGTGAATCATGTGATGATGAAGTAAATGTTAGCTCAATGTAAATAATGTAAATACCTGATCATCTTTTGGATTCTGAAAAGATGAGATAAACTTGAATATTGAGAGAAACAAAACACAGTGGCACATCAGAGTTAATGGCCATCCGTGCTAAATCCTTAGCAATAATAATAATAATAGCTAATACACAATTAGCACCTTCCACGTGTCAGATATTCTGCTAAGACTTTGACACACATTATCTGCTGCATTGAACCATCACGACGACCGTCTGAGGTAGGGACAGCTATTGCCAACCCCACCTGGTAGATGAAGGAAACCGAGGTCCAGAGAGCATCACCCAAGTGCAAAATGATAGGCTGGGATTTGAACACATTCAATTGTATATGATAGACACCAGACCTCAGTGGCTTAACCAAATGAGTTTAATCTTTCTTACATAAGATGAAATCCAGAGAATTCAGGGCTCATCCCTCAGCTCAGTTTCCTTCTAGCTCCCAGCGGTACCATCCTCTGCCTGTGGCCGTTGTCCTCAGGGTCAGGAGATGGCTCCTCCCTCTCTGGGTATTGCATTTGTCATGAAGCAGGAAGGAGAAAAGTAAGGGACAAAGGACATGCCAACTGTGTGTGTTCCTTGTATCAGGAAAACGGCAGCTTTTTCAGTAGAATTCTGTTTATAAGTTGTCCACCAGAACAGGTTAACACAATGACTCTAGCTACCAGGAAGTATGGAGATGAGAGTATTTTGAACCTAGCATATTGTTGCCCTAAACAAAACCAGGGCTCTGTTACTAAGAAGCAAAGAATGAGTATTGGGTAGACAATTAGCAGTGCCTGTCACAAATCCAGATGGCTATTGGATACTAAAGCTTAATAAACAAATGTGTACATAACCTCTATGCCAGCACGAAAATCAGATATTCTGTCCCCACTCCAAAAAAGTTTGAGGCCAACTTGTCACTCGAGTGAGTTTTCTCATTACACTGCCTCTTCTGAAAACCCAGCCCCGGGGCACAGAGGGAGGAGGCCCAAACAGTGTCCGGGCCCTATAATCGCCACTTGCCTCCCATACCCTTTGTCAATGCAGTAAATGACCATCAGGCCTTCTGCTCCCTGATGACCAAACACCGAAAATAATTTTCTTTGAGAAGACTTTGTTCAACCTAATTTGTGAGTAAAATTTCCTAAGGGCAGCAGTGAAAGGCCTGATAATGAGGAAGTCTTCAAACTCAGGGGAACGGATGAGACCTGTTCTCAGAGTTACCATACGCCATTAATCAATTGTTACTAGGCAGAGTCACGGAGCCCAGATAGAGGTCAGTGGATCACATGACCCATGGCCTGCCAAACTGCCAGTGTCCTGCTGCTTCAACTAAAGCAGAAGTGACTTTGTAACTCTTCCCACTCCGCAGAATTCACAACCTATGCCGATGTCTTATATCCACCGTTAACTTCAGACTGTAGCAAGCCACAGTGTAAGACAAAATAGAAAGCTAGAGGTGGGGGCCAGTGGGTGGTGACTGGGGAGTCACCAAGTAAGAAGAGTAAATTGGTCTTACAGTTTACCAGAAAAACAAATTAGAAATAAAAATTACATGTAGCATTCTACACAATTTAATTTAATGTGTCCTTATTTGAAAATTCTAAGTAATTTTTCTCATTGTTTTCAATAAATATTTACATTTAATCTTGTCTCTTTTTTTTCCAGTCCAAACCACAGATGCCGTACTTCACCATTTTCCACAGAGCACAGTATTTTGATTTTTCAGGCATTTTCTAAACCAGATGCCATTATGTCAGACTTGTAACAGATCTCGCTCTTCATTGACTTCTGTTCAACACTGCTTGTAGGGAAGCACTTTATATGTAAGTATGTTTAACTGGTTTTGAAAGTAGATACATAAACATCTCAACATCTCTCTATTTCTTTCTTTTTCTTTTAAGATTTTATTTATTTATTTGACAGACAGAGATCACAGGTACACCGGCAGGCAGAGAGAGAGAGAGAGAGAAAGAGAGAGAGAGAGAGGAGGAAGCAGGCTCCCTGCCGAGCAGAGAGCCCAATGCGGGGCTCTATCCCAGGACCATGACATCATGATCCGAGCCAAAGGCAGGCACCCCAACATCTCTCTATTTCTAATGTTAGCAATACTTCAATTCCAAATTCCTTGTAGGCTCATTCTTTCACCAATTCTAAAATTTTCTTAACACAAAAAAATATGAAAAAATAAAATAAAAATAAAAAATATGAATTAAAACAAAAAGTAAAATTACTTATTATAGGGAACCAGGTAATTTTTATTTTATTTTATTTTATTTTATTTATTGATGATTCCTTTCTATCTTGGTTCAGCCTGTTCTTCTTAGTCATACTTGGTACAAGGTACTAGGCAATGACCACAGTTAATGAAAATATGCAAAAGGACATCCAGAGAAACAAATAGGACAATGTTAAGTTTCTGTTTCCATATCAGTTTAGATATGGGACAATTAGTGTTATTTCATTATATACATGGAAGCTCTCAGTTTTAGTTCCTAAAATAAGAGAAGTCCTCTATTTTGTCAAATAAAAACTTTCCCCTGTTACACCAAGGCAGAAAAATCTGTGTAGCTCTAGTTCACCATGATAAAAGGTGAAGAGGCATAATGATTAATTCAGGATCCTTGGTGTCTATTTTTGTTTAGGCTAACTCTTTTGTAACATCACCTCTTTTTTAAGTTCTGGAAGTCAGAGAGCATGTCAGATGAAATAGGAATCTTTCTAGACAGGGGCAAAAGATAATCAAAAGCTAAAGCTTGCATGCATTTTCACCAGCATTCCACTCTTAGGAATTTACATTATAAAAATAATCAGAAAAGTACATTTAAGAATATACAAGATATATTCATCATATTAATCACAAAAAATATCTGCAATAGTGACACTTGGAAGTACCAAAAATGCTCTAACAGAATGAATTGGTTAATTAAATTATGATGGTACAAAAAAATTCGATGTAGACATTTAACATGGTATGATATAAACTATTTGTTAACTTGGCAAAGATATGCACATTCACTGTGATAGGGACAAAAATCAGTGGAAAGAACAGCATATTCAGTGTGGTTCATTTTTCCCAAGAAAGTGCAAAATATAATATGCAAAGAAAAATGTATGAAAGGATATGCTCCAAAATGTAAACAATGGTTGTCATTGGGTTATTAGGTCATAGATAATTTCCACTTTTTCCACAATAGACAAGTAATGTCAAGGTCTTAGCATAAGATCTGACACAAGGTATTATTTAGGTATTATTATCATTATTAGGGTTTTTAGCTCTGCCAGCCATTGCGTCTGATGTGTCACTGTGTTTTGTCCTTTTCTAAGTAATTTCTTTTTCTTTTCTTTATTTTTTTAAACAATAACGCAAAAACTATGTGAGAAGCGATTTCCATTTTGAGAAAAAAAAAAAAAAAAGTGGGGGAGGTTTGGGGAAATGTTCCTGCACCAGTGCCTGCCTTCCCGTCTGGGTTAGTGACATGCGTGCAAAGGGCCTCAAGACTGAAGAGGAGGGAAAGCGAGAAGGAAGGCTTCACCACACTAAATGAAAAGCAAACAATATGCATATCAGCATCCTAAGATGTACCACTCTGCTGGGAAAAACCAAGACAAAAGAATTATCGGACACAACAGTTCAAAGCATATTGCACCTGTCAAAACGTCTGTCATCTTCTATAGAAAGGCACCATTCTAAGAGAGAAAAGGGAAACTTAAGCAAAGTCACTCAGGAACAACAGCTTACTTTGTCTCCTTCCTCTGGCCAACTCCTCCATCTGAAAGCCATTTAGCTCCGTGCTAAAGATTGCCTGGAAGGACCAGACAATAGGAAGGTCTCTTTCATTGTCAAGGACAGTTACACTTTGAAGATGACGCTCAAAAGAGGTTAAAATGGGTCAACAAGCAATTGTTGGGCTTATGCAAGGACATGTGAAGAGAATATTGTTAAAGTCGCACACAAAAAAAATCGCGATCTCAAAGAATTCAACTTTAACCTAGAGGAGGTGTGGGAAGGAAGGAACTAACACGCAATACTGACTTCATCCCAAAGAAAAATTGGCGGGGGGTGGGGGGATGCGTTAATAGACAGTTTTGGGATGGTCTTTGCCATTTCGAACCTCTTGCCACGTTGCCTGTTAGAAACATAAGTCATTTGGGGCAAAGTGGGGAAAACGTAATTATTTGTTTTTAAAATGATGTAAAATGTGCAAGGGGTGCTAATTCCCTGCAGGCTATAACATTTGTAAAAATGGTATTTTCTGGATGCACTTTAGGAGACGAGCGTAGCATTTAGTCAGATGACAGGTAAATGGCAGAGGGTGAGTATATTTAAAGGGCAGTTATTACTTTTGTACAATTTCTTAGATGTCCTTAAAAGGAGAGCCTAGAAACCCTTCTGAGAGGAGCTGGTCTAAAGAGAAGACGTTTGTGGCCTGGCTTCCCCTTGCACAAGTCACATGACTTTGGACAAGTGCTCTAACCTCGCAACTCTGTTTCTACCTGTGGGAAAGGGGATAACCACAGTAAACCATGGGAGTACGGGAGGACTAATGCAGAGACTGCCTCCAGGAGGAATGAAAACATATGCCTACTCAAAAACTCCCAAACAACTGTTTATAGCAGCAGCATCCAGGATGACCAAGAAATGGGCATAACCCCAATGTCCATCAACTGATGAACGCAGAAACAAAGTATGGTCTAGGCACACGATGAAATATTGTTTGGTCGTGAACAGGAATGAATGCAACACTTGCTACTACATGGATGAATCTTGACAAATTACGTAAAATGGAAACAGCCAGCCACAAAACCTCACATATTATATAATCCTATTCATATTGAATTCCCTGAATAGAGAACTGAGTAGGAGAATAAAGGAGATTAGTGATCATTTAGAGCCAGGAGGGGAGAAGATAATAGTTAAGGGTATAAAGTTTCTATACAAGCTGATAGAAATGCAAAACTATTTATGAAGATGGTTGCACAGATCTGTGAAAATACTAAAAAGGAAAAAAAAACAGCAAAGGGTACACTGTAAAGAGGACTTGTAGGATATGCAAATTATACCTTAATAAACCTATTAAAAATAAATAAAAGAAGCCAAGCAAGAATGACAGTCAGAGCTTCAGGGCAAAAACAAAATGAAAGATACAAAAAAGAAAGGAGGGTGGGGATACACTGTGGCAAAGAAATCAGAACAGTCCTTGGCCCATAATAAGTACTCACAAAACATTAACTATCAGTTTTATTTTTATGAACAAATAGAAATCAATGTGCATAATTTTGTAAAAGATTATTGCTTGGTAGTCTAATTGAAATTTCCATTTTAATCTTGAATTATTCATCTCTAAAGATTTTTTTAAATTCAAGTGTATCCCCTGAAATCTAAAGGCAGTCTATGACTAGCCTATTAAAAGAAAATTTTAAATGAAATATGGCTTCTTCTCTCCTTTAAAGAGTTTGTCACTTAAGTATATCAAATTATTTATGATTGTCAAGTCTTATCACTTTAGAAGTTGACTAGCTACAGAATCGAACATGAGAAAATTGAGAAAGGCCATTCATTCTGAAATACAATCATAATTGGACTCATTCTTAAAAACTCTTTGAACCATTTTTCAAAGGTCATACTTATTATGCCTTGATTTTTTTTAAAAAAGACAGTTTGTTAAGGTTATCAATCTTCAAAATATCAAACAATTCAAAAAGATGAAAACAGTCAAATTCACTCATTTCTCCTGCAAGATCTCAAGTCTTTTCTCCTCCAATTACCAACAAATGTATTTATTCATAAATCTACAGGTATATTTCACTTTGTAAAATAAATGATCTATGTTTTTGGCCTTGCTGAAAGATGGGTTTACTAAAAAAATAAATAAAACTTAAGCTTCTGAGCTTTTCATCTGCAAAGGTCTTTCCCAGCCCATCTAACAATGTCCAGAATTTTGCATTATTTTCCTTAAAAAGATCCCCTCAAAATGTATAACCTTCAGGTCCCATAAAAGTGTATATGTTCCTTATTTAACAACAGGGAACTTCCAGTCATTTCCATCATTGCCATCATTACTTTCCATCACATTCACTACCTTGTTCTTTCAACTCCTCCATCCTTCAAAATCAAGTCCAAATCCTGCCACAGGGAGCCTGTGCCAGCTCCAACTTGGATTGACTTCTCCCTTCTATAAGCTCCCACTGTATTTATCTGTTAGAGAACTTCAAAAGCCTTTTTCCAAAACCCCCCAGGTTGAGTTTGAGAATTTAAATGTTTTTGTATATGATAGTGCATAAATTATGTATTATGTAATGGTGCACAAATTATGTTTCATGTAACACTATCCATTAGGGTCCAAGGTAACATCCCATAATTAAATATATTAATGTATCTTTATCAAAATACATGACGGTTCACACTAAGTGAGACAAAGCTATAAACTGCCTTTCTCCAGTCTGGGTCATAGCTGATGCCAAATGAGTTATAAAAGAATTTTCAGTCTTCTGAGATTTGGGATTTCTGAACAACTATTAAAGGACTATAGACCTTAACATCATCGTGTCATTATTTCATGTCTCACTCCTTGGGTTTTACTTCACCAAAATGGCTTTCACCACTATGTTATAAAGAATATCATGAGTATTCAATAAATTAGATAGAATGAATGAATGAAAGAACTGAGTCTTAGACCAGGTAGAACTTGTCAAGGAAAAGAATTCTGTACTTTTTAGTCAATATCCCCAACACCAAGGCCAGTGCCTGCCCAATAAATGCAGCTGAGTGAAGTCACACTTCTCAAATAGGACAGTAAGTACCCATAAACACTTTACAATTACTCACCCCAATATCACTGACTTAAAAATCAGATTGATTCCCGTAGAAGTAGGAAAACACAGGGTGATGAGTATGGAGGAAGTGGTAGGAGAAAAAGCCCAGACATAGGGACAGGCTTGTACTGAAGTCCTGATGTAGGGGCTTGCATTTCATAATGACCTTGGCCTGTGGGGGAGGGATGCCACCCACCTTCTGGACACTGGAGAATCTTTCCTAATGTCAAGTCTTTCCAAACAACCAGCTCTTTCCTGAGTCCCTGTTTGACTGTTTGACTTTTAAATCCTTAACATCTCATCTCTAGTTCATAAAAACTTTGCCTTATTCCACATCTTATCTGGGTAGTTTGAGACCTTTATAGAAAGTTGGACCAAAAGATAGCATGTGATGATAGAGAATGCTGACTGGCATTCTGTGCTCTCAACTGAACTTCTCCAAATTGGAGATTCTAAATGGAATGATTTGTTAATTTCTCAGCTACGTACATTTTTCTTTAAGATTTTATTTATTTATTTGACAGACAGAGATCAGAAGTAGGCAGAGAGGCAGGCTGAGAGAGATGAATGAGAGGCAGGCTGAGAGAGATGAATGAAAGCAGGCTCCCTGCTGAGCAGAGAGCCCGATGCGGGCCTGGATCCCAGGACCCTGAGCCAAAGGCAGAGGCTTTAACCCACTGAGCCACCCAAGCGCCCCAGTGTACATTGTTTTTTAAATATGGAATGTCTGCAAGCATCTGTGCTGGAGCCAAACATCATTGAAACAAATTGCTTTGTTTCTGTGTTTCGGTTTCCTCACCTGTAAATGGTATACCACGACTTACCCCACAGTGCTGTGATGAAGGTAAAGAACTAACATATAAAAGCTTCTCAGAGAGGGACGTGATAGATTGCATGGTCACCAGAAGGAATACTTATGTCAGTGTGAGCAGCCGTTGGTAAGTCCTTAAAGAAGCCCTGCATAACCAAGGATAATGTTTATGGCAGTTATTGTTGATATTAGTCACACAAGAATGACTTGCATTTGCATGTTCTCTTTTCAAAATGCTTTAATTCCCAAATTCACCTTTGCAGTGAACAAAACATGTCATCGCAATTTCACAGTGATGAAACTCCAGCCAAATGATGGAGGGACACTATGTTCAGGTCACACTTAGTAGAATGAATTCTTGGTTCTTTGTATCTAGATGGACCCTAACACCTTCCTTAGCTCCCCACTTTCTGACATCCCATCCCTTCCACAAAGTCTGATTTCAGTGAACTCCAGCGCTGCCTTCAGAAAGTGATATCATCTTTAATGGACCTCAAACCCATCCACTCTTCCCTTATTTTCTGAACCTTTGTTCACAGAGATGATGGGTCAGACAAAACTATTTGATAAGTCTCTGACCCAACTTAGCTCTTCAAAGAGTTTCAACATATTAAGTGACGTCAACCCACAGTTAGCAACTCCCACTCTGCACCTTGCTGTCAGGAGGAAAGGGATATAAATAGAGTTTCTATAGCTCCCTCACTTAGGGACCAATAGCATGTTATATATTATAGATGTATAGATGCTATCTGTATAAGTGGAATACACACACATAGATATATGTACACATGTCAGCTTTAATAATACAGTATGTAATAAGATAGCTTTATATATGAAATAAAATTGTAGGACATATAATAATAAAGTTTTAAAGGTTTATGTATTTGTGTCTATATACATACACACATACATATGTGTCTTATAACTGCTGAAGTAAAGCTTCCTCAATCAGTGAAATAGACATTAGTAATAGTACTAAAAAAAAAGCCACCATGTCACTAAATGAATTCGTATTTACTAAATACTTAGAACAGTCCCTAATACATAATATACACTCAATAAATGTTATCTGTCATTATAATTATTTATTTTATATATTATAAAAGGATTCCTCATTTGTAAATATCACTTTCTAGAGTGTGTTAAACACTTAGCTTCTTTAACACACCAATTTTAAAAAATTGATCAATATCTATTTTCCTATGAGACTTTCAGAAAAACATTTTTTTGCAAACTGGTATATTATCTTCTTTAGAAGACACTGACAATATGTGTAATAAATGTACCGTAAGTCAAATCAGACACCCCTGAAGAAATACAGGCAAGCTATAAATCAGAATCTTAGTAACAATTATTTTATACCATAGGACCTTATTCTATTCCTCAGTGACAGTACTATAAGTAAATACATATAATTTGTATCCTAAAATTGATTCATCCTCAATTATGCTATTTAATTCAACATTGTTTTCAGAAATAATTGCATTGGAAAAGATTAACTACATTTATATTGGTGTGCTTGTGTATAAATTCTAATACAAAAGTAGTTGTCATTCAGAAAAACTTGAATGCTCATAGCCCATGATTCTAACAGTCACAATGGAAATGCTCCTCATCTATCACTATCAAAACATGATCATGGCAGGATTGACTAACCTTCTCCCAATCATGTGCACCCAAAATGAGAAAAAAATAACCATAACAGCTAGTTACATTGCTCCAAAGAATAATGGGGCCCTGGAGGTATTTAATAAGGGTTGCTTTCTTTAGCTCTGATTCTTTCTTCACTACCTTTGAAAAGAAATCCTTACTTTGAACCCTACCTGTTTATATGAATTCTGGTATATTTAAAACAGAGTTGAAGCAAAGTTTTCTCTAAGTGTTCCACAGGACACTAGTATTACAAGATATTGACAGGTGCTATTTTTTAATATAGATAGATGATAGATAGATAGACATGGAACACACTTTGGGAAACTCCTTTAAAATACGGTATATCAGGGTGCCTGTGTGGGTTAAGCATCTGACTCTTGATTTCAGCTCAGGTCATGATCTCAAGGCCCACGTTGGGCTCCACACTGTGCTGGATCCTGCTTAAGATTCTCTATCCCTCTGTCCCTGTCCACCCCTCAACCCTGCTCTCTCTTACCAAAAAATGAATTTTTAAAAAGATAAAATATGGTATATCACATATTTCACATCTTTTGCTTGTATCCCCTTTCTCAATTATGAATAGAATTGTTTCTACTCTATCGTATTTTTAGTAAATTCACTATTTTGTACTTCCACAGATGAAAGAATATATTTACTGTATTAAAACGCTTCCTACTGCTACAATTGACCATTACAGACTTCTGGTTAGTTGTTTTAGAATCACTTCAAGCAAAGCAATAAAAAAAAAAAAAAAAAAAAAAAAAGCAATAGTTTCTTTATCTGAAAAAATATCAGTTGTCCTAAACTCATAATTATATAACAAATTAAGATATCCCAGAATTAAAATTTTACATAAAGCCATGAGTTTTCCCACACATTTCTTTTTATTTTTTAATTTTTTTAAAGATTTTATTTATTTATTTATTTGACAGACAGAGATCACAAGAGGCAGAGAGGCAGGCAGAGAGAAGGGGGGGAAGCAGGCTCCCTGCTGAGCAGAGAGCCTGATGCGGGGTTTGATCCCAGGACTCTGGGACCATGACCTGAGCTGAAGGCAGAGGCTTTAACCCACTGAGCCACCCAGGTGCCCCAACCCACATATTTCTTTCCAACCAAATGGCATGAAGTTGAATTTAGGATTGTCATCTGCATTCCAGCGAGCAGATGCCACTATCCCCTCAAGGAACTATAGCAACTCTCACTGATAACCTGTTTGCTCTCTTACAATAAAATCACATTAATAAATAACTAATAAAAATAACATATTTATTGTAAATCATTGTCTGGAAGAAGGAATGCTCTAAAGCTTCGGTATCTTTTTTTTTTTTTTTTTAATACATTACCCCCTAGAGAATGCTAACAAATCAAATCATCCTCAAAGGACTAAACAGACTTCTAAATATTAAGCAGTTACTAGCTATAACATTTAATTCCTATTAAAACTTTGAGACTTAAATTTGGACTTGTAGACTTGATAAGTCCTGAATATGGGCATACTCTATACATTAATTTGAACTGAACAGCGGAAAATGCAGTAGGAATTATAAACTCCACTTGTGAGACTCTCTGAATTCAAGCCTGGGGGGAAAAATGCAAGGAACTTGAGTGTAAAACTACACATGGATGTATTGGTCTCATTAATTTGTGCTTCTCTTTCAATGCTGAAAAAAAGAATACTACATTAAAAAAACATAAACTCATGTGATAAAGTTAGTCTCTGCATTAAGTCATGGAAAAAGCTGCCGTTGAAACTATGTTTACTGAAGTAAAAAATATTGCCCAAAATGACCAATTTGATAGAATGGTGCCTAAGGCTCTCCAGTGGTGTGTTTTTGTTGTTGTTGTTGTTGTTGTTTTATTCCAATATAAGAAAACTCAGTATCTCTTTTTGCATTATACTGAGTTCCAAGTGTTTAGGGCCTCAAAGGAGGATCCAGCTTCAGGTTTCTGACATAAAAACTCTAATACAGTCTGAAGAATTCCCCTAGGCACATCAGGAGTAATCAAATTTCATGTTAACTATTAAATTACAGACATTCAATTATGTTTTCCAAACCTCTGTTTAGAGACTCAAAAGGCCCTTAGAAAACATCCTTAAACCAAAGCTCAAGTTGGCAAATGAAACCGTTTACCTGTGAGAGCAAAACAAAGAGGGGTCCAATCCCTGCGGGCACATTGCAAAGTGGCACGCGATGTACCCCATCCCCATTGTGAGGCACAAATTCTTTGTGACACTGGGAGACACCGCAGAACAAAAATACTATTAGAAATGCTTCAAAAGGAACATTTTTGGCTGCGATAGAGACTTTTGACATTATTTATTAGGTTCAAAACTGCTTCACAAAAGCCTAACAATGGTTCTGTGGAAACCAGTACATCTGAGGCCTTTTCTGTTGTTCTAGGCAGGCATTGATTTGAAGATGGGCAGCACCCGCGGACAATTCCCTCGCAGCAGTCAATGTAAGTGAGCATTCACCGCCCCCCCCACCCCCAACCCCGGCCTAGGAGGGGTCTGTGAACAAACCGTATGGAAACGCTGGGGTGGGCGGGCAGAGGGAGAAGAGCGAACCTTGATTAACTTCTTTGAGGGGAGATGGGTGAGAGCACCGGCCCGCAGAGGAAGGGGAGCTCCTGCCAGATTGCCGTGAAGAGAGGCGTCCGCCCTGGGCCCCCTTTTCTCCGGGGGATGAGGATGCTTGGGGAGCATCTCTGGTGCCATGGCAACTGCGCCTCCTCCAGCCGGACTTAGGGCCGCGCCCCGGGGCCGGCTTTGGCGATGGGGGTCCGCCTGAGCTCCTACTGGGGCTGCCTTCCTGTCCTCCAGCTCCAGCTCGGAGGAACTCCGGACACCCGACGAAGCCGAAGGGGTCTGGCTTTTCCTGCAGAGGCCGATGGCGGTGGAAGGCCTCGCAGCGGGACCTGGAAGACAGACAAGGGAGGAGTGGCCCTGAAGTGTGCGGAATTCACCGGCCTTGCCGCCCTGCCGCGACTTTCAGAAAATCTCTGCTGATAACTGATGTTGGAGAAATCAACATTTGCAACGTGCTGAGAGAAAGAGAGAGGCCCCGAACATTCTCTTTGCATGCTTCCCCCGCATTGCCTTCAGCAAATAAAATGATATCTATTCCTTTCCTGTTGTTTAAAAGCACCCTGTCCAAAAAAAAAAAAAAAAAAATTAATTTTTACAGACTCCTCATAACACTTTTTATTTCAAGGAAAGCTGTTCAGAACAGCTCAAGAGAGGAGGGAAACAGAATTGGTGACAAACATAGGACCACAAATTCTAAATCAGGGAAAAGTTTGAGTGGAAAATTAAGTGGAATTAGAGAGCAGGCAAAGCAAACAGATCCACAGCCCAGGTAGACTTCCAACTGATAATTTAAACACCCAAGAGGCAATATTTTGTAAGTTTTATTAGAAGTTTCAACCAGCTGTAAATTAAAACAGTCAGGGAGTTAATATGGTCCAGACCTATACAACACACCCATACACATTAATACTAATAATCAATTTGATGTTTTTCTTTAATTGCCCAGTCAAATAATTTTTATGTAAAAGCTGAGGATTTTTACAATACAGTCAATACTGTTAAAGAATATATATATATAGTACCTGTGTGTGTACATATATATGTATATATACATATATATATAATTTGCTTTTGCATAGATTTTCCCCGAGAAATTCTACCCATTGACATACATAAAGTCTAATTCTTCAGTAGTAAATTAAGACAATGTATGTGCTTTAAATCACTTTGCACAAGTTTTAAAGGGCTTTGAATAGCATGTAAATATATAGGATATTTGGAGCAACCTACAGGAGCACTCACCTTTAAAAAAAATATGCATGAAATTAAAAATGCATGGTACCTGTGTCAAACAGCCAGTCTATATCTAGGCAATTCAATTAGCTCATTACCTACTGTGCCTGATATGTAGTAGGCATCTCTCACTACACACTCATCATACCCAAATCAAACACTGGAAAACTTTCAGTGACTTTGATTTTTCAGTATAAGAATTATTTCCTGGAAATAAAAGTGGAATGGCATTTCAATATCTCCATGTAAGTGAGAGCTTTTAGAATGGCAGACACACTACTTTCTGAAAACTAGAGGCTTGATAGATATTTGCTGATTTGGATTTGCAGCCATGGCAGATGACCAGTTCATTGCTATCAATAATCAGTGCAAGGGAATTCCACAGGAAAACATGGATGTTGTTCTGGAATTTGGAGCAACAGAATAAAACCTAGACAGGTTAAGACAGGTCAGGTTTCCATCATAAACAAAGAATAGGAATTCCTTCCTTGAATGCAATTCGGTAATGATGCATTTTGTAACTCTCTTAAGGAGTGTGATGTAATGGAATCAACAAGGCTTTGGTGTCAGACCATCGTAGATTCACATCCTGGCACATCACCTGGCCTAAGCCTCTTTGTCCTTACCTGAACCATGAGGATTGTATTACCTACTTCACAAGGTCACTAATAGGATTAAGTTTGTTCATTCATTTATTCATTCATTAGAATTTGTCTGTTATATGTCTGCCAGTATTCTAGACACTGGAAATCTAGAGCAGCATAAAACAGGCAATATCTTTGCACTTACAAGAGCTTACATTCTTGTTTTGGGGAAAGGTGTTGGGGATGGGAAAGTAGATGACTAAAGAAGCAAATGAAGAACGGAGTGAGTGTCATCTGGTAATAAATCCAAAGTAGAAAAATAATGTACACAAAGGAAACGATTTCATTAAAGATTTGAAGGAAGTGAAAAAGCAAACTAGTTAAGTGTCTGAGAGAGGACCATGCTAAAAGTAGAGCATCTAGTAAATAGTAAGTGCTCAATACCCAAGAGCTGTTATTGTCATGTTTGAAATCAATATCGGTATACTCTGACCTGGAGTCAAAATAGAGGGCTTGAATCCTGGCTCCAGCCCTAAAGTTACAGAATCTCCCTGACCTTCAGATTCTGCATCTAAAGCATGAGAAAATAGCAGTTCCTGTCTCAGAGGATGGCCATATGGATCAAAACTGAAGATGTATGTCCAGATTTTAGCGCATTGCAATACACATAGTAAAACAAAACAAAACAAAACAAAAGTTGATGATCCAGCACTCTCAGCATCCCATCCTCAAGCCCAGCTTCCTAGAATGAAGTGATCTCTGCATGAGCATCTTTCTGAATGAGTGTCTACCGGACCCTCCTTTGCCACTTCTAGTCCAAACAGGACATTATCCTCTAGTTCAAAGAAAATTCTCCTTTGTATTGAGTAAAAATCTGTATCTTTCTTCTGTTGGTCCATTCCAACAAACTTCATAAACCTATAAAGTGAAATCTACCCAAAAAAGTTTCCAATAAAAAAGTTATGTAAAATTAATCTCATCCTTCTACATGACAGTTCTAGAGCATCTGGAATATCAACTGTTCCCTCACATTTTCTTACCTCCAGTCTGAACAAGAGCACCATAAACACCACCACCATCACCCCATTCCTGTTTGGTCCCTGCTGTGTTCAATGAAGTTCATTTACATCCTCTAATTACCACATCCGTTAAAAGCAGTAATTGTTGTTAGTTTGCAGATGAAAGTATTGAGCTCAAAGAAAGTGTATAGGACTGATCATGGCTACAGAACAGAAACGGGAGAAGGTAGATTTGAGCCTAGGTGTCCTTGGTTTCAAAGCTCATTCCTTCTGGTACATTTCCTTATTTTTACTCATTCTTCCTTTGAGCAATTTTGAGACACTGTCATCGTATATGTTATCCTGTGCTATGAATTCACAGTTTTCTTACCTGTAAAATGGAGATCATGACATGATCTGCCTAAAGGTGTTATGGGAGGGTTTCAGGAAATAATGTGAAATGCTCAGCACAGTGTATGGCCCATAGTGAGAGCTAATTAAATGAGGGCTGGACTGATATGTGAGCAATAACTGTCATTATCATTATTTTCTGGTGCAATACCTGAATCATCACATTACTTGTCATCAAATCACACTTGTTCTCTCCTCCAATAAAGTAACCTGGCAACAAGTAGACTTCCATTTGAGAAGACTGATACAGCTCTTATAGAACTTTCTAGAACAGGATCTGCCATTGAGCCAGTAATTTTACTGTTTACATGAAGCTAAAAACAAAGTGTGACCAACTGAAGAGAGAAACAAAGAATTAAGAACCACAAAGTCAGGGCACCTGGGTGGTAGTTGGTTAAGCATCTCTTTTTTTTAAAAAAAAATATTTTATTTATTTATTTGACAGAGAGAGATCACAAGTAGGCAGAGAGGCAGGCAGAGAGAGAGACAGGAAGAAGCAGGCTCCCCGCTGAGCAGAGAGCCCGAAGCGGGACTCGATCCCAGGACCCTGAGATCATGACCTGAGCTGAAGGCAGCGGCCCAACCCACCGAGCCACCCAGGCGCCCAAGCATCTGACTCATGGTTTCAGCTCAGGTCATGATCTCAAAGTCACATCAGGCTCTGCACTCAGTGTGGAGTCTACTTGAGATTCTCTCTCTCTCTCTGCTCCTCCCACTTGTGCTATTTCTGTCTGTCTCTCTGAAATAAGCTAATTAATTAAAAAAAAAAAAAAAAAGCAAAAACCACAAAGTAATCCTTACCCAGTGGGGCAGAATCTCCCCTAGAATTGTAGGAGGGCCGGTTCTGAAGTCTCGCATGCCTACTGATGTGCGTGCCTGCAGCCTCCAGGTTCAAAGGAGTGACTGAGTGGGATCTAATAGGCTTTTTTGTCATGTTCTTTGCCAAAACTGGACTCTTCCAGGCCTCTTTAGGTGCTGCTCTGGCTCTCTTAATTTCTCCTCTGACAGTGAAGCTCAGTAGGGCCTCATCACATTCACTGGATGGTGTCTGGAAGGAACTGGCTTCTGCATGGCTCTCTTCTTCCAAAGAAGCTGCGCTCAAAACTGGAGACCTTGGGATGGTGTGCGGGTGGGCACAAAGCAGGCTTTTACATGCTCCTGGAGTCCGAATCTTTCCTGGAGACACGGAAAAAAGGCAAACGTATTAGTTTAAAAGAATGTACTTCTATATTACCTTCGAAACTAATGGTAAGAAGAATGAAATCAGGCAATATATGGGTTATTTGTTTCATATTTCTACACTGAGAAAACAGAAATGACAAGCCAAGAACCTGGGTGCCAAAGTGGGAGAAGGTGAGAGGGTAAAGACATGGTAAGTGAGGTAAGAGGCTGAACATGCTTCTGTTGGAAGCACTGTATGAAGGACTAGACAGGTTGGTCAATCAGTCCTCACATAAACTATAACTAACAGATGCTATCATTAAGTCCATTTCATAGGTCAGAAAGCTGGTTTGAAGCTAATGGGTTGAATTGTGTCCCCCAAGAAGATATGTTGAAGTCCCAACCCTCTGCATCTGGGAATGTGACCTTATTTGGAAATAGGGTCTTTGCAGGTGTAATCAAGTTGAGGTTGTTAGAGTGAGGCCATAATCCAATATGATGAGCGTCCTTATCAGAAGGAGAAACAAACAGGGGTGCACAGGAAGAAAGGAAGAACACCACGTGATGAAGGAAGCAGGGATGGCAGTGTGGGATTTCCAAGCCAAGCTATGCCAAGGATTACAGCAATAACCAGCAGCTCAAAAAAGGGCATGAAAGGAACTCTCCATCAGAACCTCCAGAAGGCGCCAATCTTGCTGACACCTGGATTTCTGACTTCTGGCTGCCAGAACTGGGAGAAAACAATTTGGTTTTAAGCCATCCCATTTGTGAATCTTTATTACAGCAGTGCTAGGAAACAGGTATCCACAATAGTTCCAATTGTCCCAGAGCAGTTATTAACAGCAGCCCTTTTCATACTGGGAGGAAAAAATTAAAAAAAAAGATGTTCGGATTTGGGGAGTAGAAAGTAGAAAAAAGGAAAAACCAAGAGGTGGGAAGTGTGGAATGGGAAGGGGAAGGGAGTCTATTGCATGAGTTCTACTGTGTGGCAGAAATGGTGCCAGGGCACAAGTCTTAGCAAGTTGTGGGCATGGGGCAAAGAGGATGCTGGCCATGTTGGGTACCAGGACACATTCTTCCTAAACCACAGCCTTGTTTACAAAAGGAGGAATCAAAGCAAATACCTCAGGGGAGGGGCGGTTGCAGATAGCAGAAATGAGAGAAAAGGCCAAGGAGGGGTACCCTGGGAGTATATGTCTTGTTAACTGGGGCCAGCCACTTCTCAGACCATGCCTTATGCTGCCATGAGGGCAGGTTGTCCCAGTGTAGACAGATTTTTCTGGCTTTTCTGGAGAAACAGAAATATATTTTTTATATATGTAAAAACTTATAATTTTTCAATGCTGGTAACTCATTCAATTTTTTAAAAAACACAGCGTGGGCTCCGCAAAACACATCTGCTCTCTGAATCACCACAGGCCATCAATTTGCATCTTTGGCCTATGGCCAGCCCTGTAAAAGTCATTTGCTTCCCTTCATACCATCTTCATCTCAGAATCTGATTTTATAAATATTCAGCTGGGCACCATGGGGATGCATGTGCAAGCTTTGTGCATAAGCAAATTTTAGAGTTCCAGAAGTCTTGTCACCTTCAACACTTTAGGAAGACTGAACTTTTATTTATATTTAATTGATTGCCTCATTTCATCTTTAAGCCCAGAATTCAAATGGTACACAAATACATCAGGCTTTCCTAAATGCAAAGCAATATCTGGAATCTTTCAAAACAGTCACTCTGGGACTCTTACTCCCACAGGAAATTTTATAGCACTAGAACCAGCGGCATTTGATCTGCCCTTGTTTTATTGTCAAACGTCAAGAACAGGATGGAAGTTTCAAAGACACTTTACACACCTTCACATCCTAAAAGTTAGGAGTTGAAAGAGATCTTATAGATCACCTGAGGCTGTACCCCACCACCCTCACTATCCACCTCTGCTTAGATACCTCTAGGAATCTATGGGGTGCTTGGGTGGCTCAGTCAGTTTAATGTCTACTTTCAGCTCAGGTCATGATCCTGGGGTCCTGGGACTGAGTCCTGCATCCGGATTCCTGCTCTGCAGGGAGTCTGCTTCTCCCTCTTCCACTGCCCCTCTTTCTATTCATATTCTCTCTCTTTCTTTCAAATAAATAATATCTTTTATTTTAAAAATGCCTCTAGGAACCTGAATCTCACTACTTCTGCAACAGAGATTTCCTTGCTTATTAGGAGAGCAAATAAGTAACATTGTATTTACAATATAATAAACATATTATACACTTGGATATATGTAATACTATATATGAGAAATAATTATTAAAGCCTCCTTGTATGGTGTTGGGACACGTGGTGACTATACTTATTTAATTATTCAACCAGTATTTACTGAGCTTCTATCAGATACTAGGTACTACTCTAGTGACAAAAGGGTACTCAGGTCAACAGAATGGATCATTTTGAGACTAAATTGACCAGCTGATTGATAGCAAAATGGACTTCAGCGTAGCAATGCAGAGCCTCTCGTGGATACCAGAGTGAATTTCAAGTTTCCTCTCTGATATAATTTCCAGGTTGCCTGAATTGAATAGAACAACCAGTTGTTTTAACATTAAACAAACAAACAAACAAAAGACTGTGGCAAATGGAAGGACATTTTGCAATCTCCATTGTTTTCCAGTCTTTTTTTTTTTTTTTTTTAGTTTTCAAATTTCCCCACCAAAATAGTAACAGAACTTGAGCCAAAATCCACTGCTCATGATTTCAAGTCAAGTACTCTGTCAGGTTAGCCATCCCTTGAATCTAATGCAGTATTTTTCAATCCTGTCTGTGCATTAGTCAGTAACCGGCATGCTTTGAAAAATACAGATATGTGGTCCCAGAACCCCAAGACCTGTGCTTTGTAAGCCCCATGGGGATTATAATTAGTGAGCAGGGAAACTTTCATGTGTCTAATTCACTCACTAGAAATTTCAGGTACTGTTATAACTATGAGTAAGTCTAAGCAATCATGAATATGCTGAAGCATGAAGTCAAAGGTGTCTTTCTCCTCAGAGTATTATCCCTCTGTGGGCAAGTCTTCATTTTGGAAAATGGCATTATGTATCACTTTACAGCTTGTACACTCCTTTACATCTTATTTCTTTTCCCATCAGTAATCTCCCTTGAGACTGACAATAGTCCTTTGGCATCCTCATTTTTCTGAGGAGAAAACTGAAGTCAGCAAGTAAGCACCTTCTCCACCCCACTCACCAAGCATCAAAGAAGCTGGGGTGGGGACATACATCTTATTCTGAGGGGGTTTTGTTTTTCTACTGCGCAATCAATCCCAGCATTGCCAGAGCAAACTATAGGCACTGGGTTTGATGAAGAGTGGGACAGAAGTGTACACAATAACAACTAACAAGCAGTGGCCCCTATCACAGATCTGACATTGTCTTAGGGTCCATGCTTTGGGCCATAGCTGGGCTTCTGATGTGCCAAAGAAGAAAGGGCACCTGCCTATGGCCCCATAACTGGAATTCACTCCCATGAAAGCCCACATTGTCAAGGCTTCCCCAGCCACCCCTCCAACTTTTCTCACTAGTTGAGGCCCTTGTTTTGTGGTGTGTTGTTTGCTAAAAAATTCTTCCCATTATCCCAGTTTTGCAAGTTCTTTTCATGTGTAGGCAACTCCGCCTGTCATCTCGCCACTCAGGTCTTCCATCTGCTGCTAATTTCATTAGAAGTAATATTGTGGCAGACAGGAGATTTCAAGGTACAATAAAATAAGCCTCAGCACTGAATGTCTTCCACAGAAGCAATTTATCTTTCTCTTGAGCAGCAAAATAGTTCATGATAAGTCATGACAGATTCTGATTTATTCATTTTATTCATTTTCTAGTCGTTTAGCTCCTGCACTTTCAGCCTCTCTACAATATCAGCAGGCACGGCGCCACAGGCCTTTGCATCCATGCCCAGCAACTTTCCTTAACATATAACTTCTATGTGTGTGTCTCCCCATCCTCTCTTTGCCTTCTTGGGCTTCTAGCTAGCATGTTCATGTTATGGGAGGACCACAGGCAACTATCCTAGAAGGGGAATAAAATCCAGAGATGATTAATTTCCCAAAGCTCATTTTGTCCTTGACTGTTGGCACAAATAGGAACTAAAACTAATTGATGTCATGTCCTTCAAAGAAAATAAAATACAACCCTTAAATAGGTCTTTAATTAATGATGAAAACTCCAACAATATACTCTTTAAAAAGATTCTTAAACCACACCGTGGAGTTAAATGGAATCTGCCCCTTCACACCATTTCTCCTAGCTGTGGAGTGAGAGTCATCTGAAAGCAAATGGGGTTGAGTTTACAGAGGAGGCTGTGATGCATCAAGCCTTGAGCAGTGGTAGAGCTTTAAGACCAAGTGTACAAGTTCTGCACCCAGACTCCTTGGACCAAATTTCTCTTACCCCTTCCTGGCTGTGTTACTAGGACCAAGTCATTCAACTGCTCTCTGTCTTAGTTTTCTCATTCATAAAGTGGCAATAATCATAATACCTACAGGATGAGGTTCAAATGCAGAGTAAGTTAATAAACAAGGGCTCAAAGCAGTGCCTGGCACACAGGAAGTACTCAGCAAGGCTTCACTGCTACTATTGTTGTTGTTATTATTGAAAATGTTCCTTCTGGGGTGCCTGGGTGGCTCAATTGTTAAGCATCTGCCTTCAGCTCAGGTCATGATCCCAGGGTCCTGGGATGGAGCCCACATCAGGCTCCCTGCTCCTTGCAGGAAGCCTGCTTCTCCCTCTCCCAGTCCCCCTGCTTCTTTTCCCTCTCTCATTGTTTCCCTCTCTGTCAAATAAGTAAAAATCTTTTAAAAAAGAAAAGAAAATGTTCCTTTCAGTCTCCCTCCATAGCTCCTGAATGACCTCTTTCAGCAATAAGGACTCAAGTGGAAAATAATATCTTTTCCATCCATCTGGGGTTTGCCTTGTTTTATTTATTCAAAAATATTTCTCGAATGCCTACTAATGTGTTTTGCCCTGCATTTAGCTCTGGGGGCCAATAGACTAAGTCAAATGTGACCCCTGCCTTCATGGAGCTTGCAAGCTCCTGGGGAAGATGCCAAAAACAGGTCACAACTAAGCAGTTACAAACTGTGGTGAGTGAAGTCGGGGAAAATTCAAGGGGCTGAGACAGAGAAACATAGGTAGAGACCCATGAAAGTAACATTGACTCTGAGACTGACCCAAAGACTGAAAAGGACTTTGTTGTTCAGGAGTAGAGAAAAGAGCATTTCAGCACGACAAGTACTGAGTTGTGTTCCCAAGAGTGCTAGCCTCAGTGGCTGAACGCAAGTGAGCTGAAGCAAAGGGACAGGAGGGGTTGGGGGACCACACAAGGTGCAATGGAAAGCTACTGAAGGTTTCACATAGATGAGTGATGACAGTAGCACATACCTTTGTAAAACTCTCTAAGGAAAAGTGGGCAGAAGGGGACAAGAATAGAAGTCAGTCAGAAGGCAGTTGGCAGTCAGACAAGTGAGTGGTAATGTAATTTGGATGTGCCTGGTAGTTTTATATAGCAGTTATGAGCTAGAGAGTCTGTGTTGGATCTGTCTCATCTGTAAAATGGGGATAATGGTAACAAAAATGGGGGAAAATATAAGAAATGGACTTCCAGTTGCAGCTCCAACATGGAAACAGCTTGGATATTGACATTCCTATCCTTGCAACAAGATGGAGCTAAACAAGCTAAGATGGACCCTTCTGAGAACTGAGTTCACAGGACAAACTGGCACCCAACAATCTGGAGACAGGTGTGTTTACCTAGAGTAGAAGCTTCTGAAGCCATAAACTGGTAGGATCATTTAAATGGTAATTTTGATGAATTGTTGGAGGCTAAGTGTAGAGTAGCTTGAGAATGAGAACCTCCTGATGGTGCAGTTTTAGGGGGTCTCTATAGTTCAGTGGGTTTTGCCTTAGAAGAATCCCACTCACAGCACCCCACCCCAGAAGAACCACCTCAAGCTGAGGACCTGAGAAAGATTCTTTTACAATTATGATACATAAAAGGGAAGAATAGTCATTGCAAAATATGCCCAGAGCATTCTCCATAGCAATGACATACCAGAGACTTATCTCAGCCCAGGGAAGGGCATTTATCCCACTACAGCCCCATTTAGCCATCTTGTCTTACATAAGGGAAGTAAAATACAAGAAATATGTGTGAATGTCACAGCCCAGAAACACAGACTTCCTAAAAGACTGAGGTTTAATAATAAGATCATAAAATGCTTCTCCCCACCCACACCTTATCATCATACCACCAGGTCTCTAGTATATTATAGCTGAAAGAGCTGAAGACAAAGACTCACTCTGAGGAAGAATAGTGAGGGAACATGCAGGAAATATGAAGCTTCGGACACCGACAGCTACAACAAACATTAAACACAACCCAATACCTAGCCAGATTCATATCAATACCCCCTACCACCAAGGATCTCTTTATCTCAGTTCCTATATTTTCATATATCCAGCTTGGCCTTCAACAAAATAATATGAGACATACCAAAAGGCAAGAAGAAACACAGTTGAAGAGACAAAGCAAAGCCTAAGAATCAGACTCAGATCTGACACTGATGTTGTAATTATCAGAAAGGGAATTTAAAATAACTATGATTAATATGTTAAGGGCTCTATAGAGAAGGTACATAAGAAAGAGTACATAAGTAAGGTAAGCAGAGAGATGGAAACTAAAAGAAACAAAAAGAAATGCTACTTGATTTCACTTATCTGTGGAATCCAACAAAGTTGAACACATAGGGCAGAGAGCAGAACACAAGTTACCAGGGGCAGAGAGGTGGGGGAAATGGGAGACTAGTCAAAGTGCACAAACTTGTGGTTATATAGGACGAATAAATCTAGAGATCTAGGGACGCCTGGGTGGCTCAGTTGGTTGGACGACTGCCTTCGGCTCAGGGCGTGATCCTGGAGTCCCGGGATCGAGTCCCACATCAGGCTCCCAGCTCCATGGGGAGTCTGCTTCGCTCTCTGACCTTCTCCTCGCTCATGCTCTCTCTCACTGTCTCTCTCTCTCAAATAAATAAATAAAAAATCTTAAAAAATAAAAATAAAAAAAAATCTAGAGATCTAATGTGCAGCATAGTAACTATAGTTAATAATACTGTACCAAATCCTGGAAATCTGCTAAAAGAGTAGATTTCTGGCGCTCTCATCACACACACAAAAAAATGGTAACTATGTGAGGAGATGACATTTTAATTAGCTTTATAGTAGTAATCATTTCACTATATATGTGTGTGTATATCAAATCATCATATTGTACACTTTAAATATATACAGCTTTATCTGAGGGGTTTGAAGTGACGGGGGGATGGGAGGTTGGGGTACCAGGTGGTGGGTATTGTAGAGGGCACAGCTTGCATGGAGCACTGGGTGTGGTGAAAAAATAATGAATACTGTTTTTCTGAAAATAAATAAATTGGAAAAAAAATAAATATATACAGCTTTTATTTAAAAATTAAAGACAATAAAAATACAACAAAAAAGAAATGCTATAAATACAATATACTGAAACAGAAATGAATAGTCTTCAATGGGCTCATCAGTATACTGAACATGGTCAAGGAAAGAATCAGTGAGCATGAAGATAGGTCAGTAAGGACTTCTGAACTAAAATGCAAAGAGAAAAGAATGGGCTAAAATTGAAATTAAAAAATTTAAAAAACAGAGCAGAACATACAAGTGCTGTGGGACAATTTTATAAGCTACAACATACACATCCTTCTTGGAAGAAGAAAAGAGAATGAGGCAGAAGAAATATTTGAAGTAATGATGGTTGAGAACTTTCCAAAATTAATGACAGACACAAAAAATAGATCCAGGCTGCTCAAAGAACATTAAGTAAGATGAACACCAAAAAGAAAAAAAAAATTACACTAGGCATATCATGTTCAAATTGCAGAAATCCAAACACAAAGAAAAGATCTTGAAAGAATCAGGGGTGGGGAAAGGCAGGGAGCCCCTTTTAGAAGAGTAAGTATAAGAATTAAAGTGGTTTTCTTATTCAAAACTGCAAACAAGAGGAGAGTGGAATGACATATTTACAAAGTACCAGAAGAAAAAAAACAAAAACACCAACCTAGAGTTCTATATCCAGCAAAAATATATTTCAACACTTAAGAAGAAATACTTCCTCAAATAATAATAAAAAAATGGAGAGGGGCACCTGGGTAGCTCAGTCAATTAAGCATCTGCCTGCACCTCAGGTCATGATCCAAGGGTCCTGGAATCAAGCCCAGAGTTGAGCTCCCTGCTCAGTGAGGAGTCTGCTTCTCCCTGCTTCTCCCCTCCCACCACTCATTCTCTCTCTTTCTCTCTCAAATAAATAAATAAAATATATTTTTTTTAAGTGAAGAAAATTTATTGTTTACAGACCGATTTACAAGAAGTGTTAAAACAACTTCTCAAGGAGAAGTAAAATAATAGAAGTCACAAATTCAGATCTACATAAAGAAAAGAACTCCAAGAGGAATAAGTAAAATCTTTAATTTTTTTTTATTTTAAGCTAAAAGGTAACTGCTTCTCAAAGAAGCTTACTCTTCCATTTCATTTCCAAATGGCCTCCTGACCCCATCATGCTTCTGTACTCTGCTTTATTTTTATTCAATATATTACAATAATATTTTATATAAGTAATCATTTACAAGTTTATGCCAATCTTCCTGGCTAGAATGTAAGCTCTATGAGGGCAAGTACCATCTCTGAATCATTCTCCACAGTTTCTCAAAACACTAGGCAGGAAGTTCATACTCAGAAACTTCTCTTGGAAAAAACAATTGAATGAAACTCTCACCCCTCTGATGGATGCTCTTCAGTGTTACAACCTTACTCTTCTCCACTGTGCTCATCAACCTCCATCCTCCCCTTCTGCAGACTTGTCTGAGAGTAATGACTTCCCTTCTCTCTCCTTTGGGATTAGTCCACATTGCTCAGTTCATCACAACCACAATCCAAGCTCTAGTGCATTGTCCCTTATAAAAAAGGGCAAACAAGTTTCATCTCAAACACCAGAAGCCCAAATTGGAGGTGGAACGGATTTTTAGAGAGTGCCGCGGCTGTGTCTTTGTTCATGGGGAAGTTGCTAATGTATGCCATGGGTGTGGGAGAATGAAGTAGCCACTGGTGGGGCAGGTATCTGTCATAGCTCAGGTATTCTGCTAAGTGTGACCATGTCTGTCCCTGCCTTTTGCAAGAGGGATGTTTCTTCTTCTGATATCACTCTAGTAAAAGGACACACACAGAGTCAGCCTCTCACTACACATCAGAACATCAGAACATCAGAAGAGCATTCAAACATACCTCGCCGTCCTCCCATGACACCACCTGTTCCCCATGATACATCAACCTTTCTCAGTTTTAAGTTCACAGAATCACAAAAACTTTCCAGCGTAGGGACATAGAAGTGGATTGGATAGGCTACAGATTCTTTCAAACACAGGGCATAATTTGGGAACCAACATACTCAGTTTCTCATGGATTCACTGAATGAAAGTTTCCAGACCCTGGTTTCCTCATCTATAGATGAAATAACATGATCTATTAATTATTCTCCAGCCTTATTCTCCAGGCCTCCAATCCTGTGAGTCTCTGAATATTTCTTAACTACACTGAACATGTTTTTTCTTTATTTTTAGAACATTGTGTCAACATATGAAATTGCTATTTTGTAGGACAAAAATGGTCAAATATAGGCAATTTCATATTTTGCAACTTAACATGTCTACAAGATTATGCAAGACATAGATGCAGAGTTAAAAAAAAAATCCACAGACCAACCCAACTTCATTATATAAATATCCACTACCTAGTCATCCATTTTCTTATTGATGGGTGTGTGGGTGAAGTCCAGTTTTTTAATATTACAGACAAGGCTGCTGTGAACATTTTTGCACACAACTCCTGCTTCATGTATACTAGTCTCTCTAGAAGTGGAATAGCTAAGCCACAGAATACGCAAATCTTTCACCTTATTGTACAGAGCCCACTGTTTTCCAGAGTGTTTTTTTAGCAAATTACTTTCCTGCCAGCTGTGTACAAGGCTTCTTACTGTCCCACAACCTTGCCAACACTTGCTATTATTACCTGACTATGTTTTCCAATCTTCACCATTTGGGCAAGCATAAAAGAGTACTGCTACTGCGTTTTTAATCTGCGTATCTTCCTGAAATTAATGAGCCTGAGTATCTCTCTTCCCACCAAATCTTTCATCTGAATTGCTTACCAAGTTTATAAGCATGTGTTGAATTTTAACCCCTTTCCTTCTCCTGCTCTTCATAGTCTAACCAGCTGGTGAATAGTGACATTAGCCCTGGAGGACACCGTGGGGAGCTTGAATAATCCACCCAGTTGATAACCTGCTTCTAAATAAATAACCAGGAGTTGACCCTCGGGGATTGTACTCATACCATTCAACTGGCATGACCCAGTATAATATTTCATGTCTTGCTGAAACTGTGGCCCAGCACTGTTTTGCATGAAACTAAGGACTTGGACAATTCTTTTATTTGAGTGATTAGCTTATTTCAGCCACGGCTTACTTGAGACACAAAGGCTTGTGCTACCTGCCTATGGTATCACTCCAGATGGCACCTTAGATTTCTTGCATGAAATGTTGTTCATATCTCTCACCCTTCCCCTGGAGGATGTGCAGTTTCCCAATGACCCTTTTAAAATATGATACTAAGACTGGAAAACAATTTAAATCACACCATTCAGTAGTACATGTTCAGGAAAGTAACTCTTCATGATAGGTATTCTGTTAAAGAAAAAAAAGAAAAGAAAAAGTGTTTTCTCCTCAAGCTAGATTATGCAACAGAAATAAGGCTCTTTCTTCAATGATTCTGTGAATAAGTGATTCTGATTCTGACAAATAAAATGAAGAAGAGTGGAAAGAAAAATCACACATAGAATCAGGAACAATTGAAAAAGGAATCCAGGCTACCCCCAATCTCAGCCTTTGTTGAAGGGATCACCAGAGATCTATGTAGATATTATTTTGAAATTTAGAGCTTCAACTTGTATGAACATGAATGCCCATGCTGAGTTTCTACGTGCCTCTGTGAAACAGCAAAAAGAACCCGACAGACCCTTTCTTGCATTAAAGAAACACACTATGGAAAGCCTGAAAATAAACCATCTATGCTTGATTAATTAGGTTTGTAAGTATTGTTTCAGAACCAAACAATATTTCTAAAGATTTCTATAGTTCAAAGATTGCCCTATGGCCGTCTGGCCAATACATCTTCCAACACACGCGGTTTACAAGCATTTTTCTTCCCAATATGTTGTCTTTGGTTGGTGCGACATTGTTTGAGCACAGGGCTATTTGGGTCATAGTGGTTTTCTCCCCTGCACAGCAGTGGTGCTGAGCACAGCACTTTGACCATACATCTTCCATGTCATTTCCATCAAAGGCACATGATACTTCCTGGTGACCAATCAGGAGTGGTCCAGCATTCTAACAGAGGGCATATTGGCAAACCAAGCTTTCTTAATGACAGCCATTGTTTGAGGCCAACAAAAGGGAGGTCCTGAATATTAACATGTGGCCTTGTGTAAAGGTCACCAGTATGGCACATCCATCATATTTCACAACCGAGAAAGAGAACTTTCTAAGTTCTGTCAGAACCTACTGTTGTCCAAATAAATGTATTAGCCTGATGGCTGACACCAACGAGGCAAATGATCTTGAGTGATGAGCTCCTCTTTTAAGAAATATCCTTTCACTACTCTGAATCAGCAGCAGACATTATGGTAAGAGATCATCTTGAAGGAATATACCTCAAGGCCATAGGGGGTTAGAATAACCAGGCAATCCAATTAAATTATTAATTTAATAACATGTAATCATTAGACCAAATGGCATCTCCTCTTGACAGGAATAGCTTTCCACACTGAAAAGAGAAATTACTTATTTTAACATCTCAGAATCTTGAATGGTCTTCTTAATAGTAAAGATAAACAAGCCCATGAAATTTCTATCAGTGAGATCTAATACAGTTGGTACTAAAGAACTCGAGATCTGGGTCTGTTGACAACACTGAGTCTTGGGTAAAGGCTATCCAAAGTGAAGTTTGATGGCAGAATTGAACCAATTGTGTCACATGCATTTATTACTAAACCCAAGAGCAGAGAGCAAGCTTCCCTATTTGACAATCTTGGTCGGAACAGGTCTATGTTCGATATTAGAACTATGGAGTTCTGGTTGTTAAGCACCATCTTGAAAAAGAGTTGGAATTTATTTCAACTTAAGAAATCTGAAAAGAAAATAAGCCAGAGAAAGAGTAGTGAATATGCATGTATCTCTCAGCTAGGTCACTCTGACCTCAGTCATAGTCATGGTGTGGGTCAGGAGGGAGAGACAGGAAATGGAAAGAGAAAGAAGAGAGTTCTTTTTAGTTCCTTGGATACATCATACTTTCAATACTATATCCTAACATTCAGACATTTTCTTTCTTTGTGGCATCTCTTTCACAGACCCTGCTCCTCTGACCAATTTCTATTCCTCTCCTTTTCTTGTTCTTTTCCTTAACTTCTGAATGGCTTCTCTCATTCTGCTGCATGTTCTCATCGTTCCTTGGACTTGCTTTATCATAACAATTAACACTTGAAATTGCTTATCAAATTATCCTGCCTTCAAAATTGTTCCAAGCTCCAGGAAGACAGAGACAGGATATGTCAATTTCATCTTTGTAGGTACTCCATAAATTTTTGTATATAAATAGTAACTTTCAATAATAAAACAGGATCAAAGTCTTAATTTATCACCTCTTGACCTATAATAAGTTTCTGTTAAATGAAAGAAATTCTTATGCACATTAAGGAGGCATTTAGCATTGGAACAATTAACTTTTTTTGTACTATAGACAAGGTATTAACTAACCATAATACAGCCTCACAAATTCATATTCTATTATTTCAGAACAAGGTATAACCAAATAAGGGATAAAAGGAAGCCAAATTTTGAACTATCTTTGAAAAAGGCATTTTCTAGGCAAAATAATTACGTACATAATATCTCAGGAAAGTGTTTCGAAACACTCAGCTGCTTGCCTTGGCTCTGAGTCTTCGTTCCAACGCTGTACATTGAATCCACTTAGAATATCCTCCAAAGGAACGCTGTCTACCTGTCTGCCTCCTATTAGTCTTCAAGGCCCAGGGTAAGTACCACTCTTTTTATGAAGCCTTCCCCTGCTGCCTATGTTCACAGTGCTTTCCCAACACTCAGGGTAAGTGGTTCTAATTCTTCCTGTATTCTCACTAGACACTAACCTCATTATTATTCAAAGTCTTGGGTGATAGAGCATCTGGTTGGCTCTGTTAGTTAAGCATTTGACTTTTGATTTCAGCTCAGATCATGATCTCTGGGTTATAAGATCAAGCCCTAGGTCAGGCCCCACACTAGGTATGGAGCCTGCTTAAGATTCTCTCTCTCCCTCTGCTCCTCCCCTACCTCTCCCTCTCAAAAATACTAAATAAATAATTTTAAAAAATTTTAAAGTCTTAGGTATGTCCTTTTTATTTTTTAACAAAACAAGTTGTAAATTAATCGAGGAAAGAATCTACATTTTTATACTTTTCTGAATCCAGCCCAAGGCCTAGCACTCAGAGAACTGAGGCAATGTTTTCTAAGTAAATTCATTAACAAACAAAAGTAACCATTCTAATATTTTAAGCAAATTCTAAAAAAAGAATTTCTTTTGTCAATGCTTTATTAAACTTTAGTAATCATGTTTTATTCTGTCTGCTCACACACACACATTATTTCTTTGGGACAAAGATCCCATGACTCAAAGTGGTTTAAAGGGGAGTTTCCGTATTATTATATTATTATATTCTTCCTTTCAGTTACAATGGGAAAATCATTTAAGATGATACCACACTCCCTTACACAGTTTTGTACAACTGACTCAAGCTTGAACAACCAGATTCTTTCAATATATTTTCATTCTTAGAACCCATGCGACCACATGCCTATTCCTTTCCAGAAAGAGATGCTCTGGAATATGAGCTGTGAGTTATCAGAGACCATGTTTTCTGTCCTCATTGAAGATGCTGCTCTGAAGAAAAAGGTGACATGCAGGAAGAATGAGAAGCATGAGATGGAAGGTCCTAGAAGCTCTCATAAGTCCTGGTTCAGATCATCCTTGAGGCTTCAGCCCAAATTGCATTTACTTTAGATAAATAAGATCACTATAATTCAGACTGATATCCATGATGTCAGCTTTAATAAAACTAGTCAATTTTTTTTAAAGATTTTGTTTATTTATTTGAAAGGGAAAGAGAGAGATGGAGCAAGGGGAGGGTCAGAGGGAGAGGGAGAAATAGACTCCCCGCTGAGCAGGGAGCCGGACACAAGGTTCAATCCCAGGACCCCAGGACTTGAGGGACCTCTGAGCCAAAGGCAGACACTTAACAGACTGAACCACCCAGGTCCCCCCAAATTAGTCAAGAGTATTGTATTATGTTAACTGTAACTGCACTTTTTTTAAAGTTTGAATTGGTCTCCACCACAAGTGTCTAAATTCATTAAACTGCTATTAGGCTTATCTGATATTTCTCTTAAATAAGTGGAGTGCTTATAACAAAGTTACTTAGATAAGTAGTGAAGACTTTTCATCATAAATATGGTAAAATTTATTAGTATCTCTTAATAAATTCAAAAGACAAGTATGAAAATGACAAGACACCAAATAACAATATGCATAATTTTACATTTGTCATTGGAAATATTACAATTATGCATTATAAAAAGATAAAATATTGCTCAGTTCCACTCAATCGGTTTCACTCTGGGATGATAAAAAAATAGGTTTAGAGAATCTAAGAGACTTGTCCAAGGTCATCCAACTCTTTGAGAAAAGAACCTTCTAGGCTTGACTTAAAGTGCTGAGAGCCACGTCTAGCTGTATTTGTGCACCTACCTATTAGTTCTTCTCCATGTCTTTTTTCCCAGAAATTCTGGCCTTTCTCTACCACTTCACTCTTACTGTACGGGTTCCTGAGGCTAAATTCTGCAATAGAGCAACCCCTAATCCTCTCTGCCTCTGTTTCTCATCAGAAGGAAAGAAATAGTTACTATGTTCATCCAACAAAAAGGAAATTAATGGTTGATTAGATGCCTGTTCAACACACTGAGGATGAAAACCAGTCTTCATGGTGAATTATTGAATTAGGGGGCCAACTTACAGTGAGGCTGTGTCTACACAAAGCCAAACATCCAGTCAATTCAGCCCAAAAAAAAAAAAAAAAAAAAACCAACAGTTTAGAAGCAGGAAAAATGAAATTAGTTGACCAGGACTGTACAGACAAAGTAAAATGAGAATCGAATGACACTACAATGGCATGGTAAACGTTCTGGCAGAATTTACAAACTTAAAGAGGAAAGAGAAGTAAGAATGAGACTTCTGTTGTCAGAAAAATAAAAAGGTCACACCGAAAAAAAAAAAAAAAAAGATTCCTTCATTTTGTTATTATGTTCCCATTTCCTTCTATCTCATTTTCTGCATTCAAATTTCAGATGGAAATCATGAAAAAACAAAGCCAGTATCCAAATATTTGAGTTACACCCTAGCACAGGATATTAAAAAAGAATGCTTTCCTGCGGTAAGGCCGGCATAGGACGTATTATGATGCAAGCATTCAGCATGACTTAGTTTCATATTTGGTGAATTAAATCTTCCTTTCATTCTCTGCAGGGCAGAAAGAATACTGAGACGCATATTATCTATGGAGAATTCTAAATAACAAAACTTATTTGATGTTCACACTGATTTTCCCAAGTCATTTTTAATACCATGGCAAAAATCAGAAAATCCTTGGTAAAATGTGTGATTTTTGTTGGTTGGCTCTTTAGATAGTAACTGTGGGCTAGCCTTAATTATTGAGCTGTGCTTTTAGGAGATGTCCTTTGAATGTCCAGGGTCGTTTTGTTTTTAGAATAATGTTTCCATTATGAGCACTGTGTTGTTACTATGCTCTAATATGTAGATCTCCTAAGCTCTAAAGAGGCTCTAAAACTCCATGAAGTTTTCATAACTCTTTCATAACTATTGATTATTAAGTAAGGGAGGAGGAGAGATCATTTATGAGTAATTTATCCCTTCATTAAGAATGAAATACAATTAATTAAAATTGTCGGTCTTAATTAATAACTTACTCATTTAACTCTCCCCCCAAACCCTAAGAGAATTAGCCCCAGGAGCTGGACAAAGAAAGCATTCTTCAAGACAAATTGGAGAGTACAGTTTTGTGAACTGAGTCCTGAACCCCAGGAATGAACACTTGCAGCTGCGACGTGAACTGTTTTCTGTTACCTTAAATACGGCTGGGCCATATGGAGCATTTCTGAGGACCTTCTATTTTAAAACGTTCTGTTCATATTTTATGCTTTTCCATATGTCTCATCCTTACTTCTGAGTTTCTATTCATTTCCATAAAAATAAGATCTTTGTTTTACAAGAGTTCATTTTTCTCTCTCCCTTCCTCCCCATTATGGCCACAAACCCCTACTTGGGTTATTACAGCCACTCTAGGACCAGCTGATTGTGGCAAGATGAATAGCGAATTATTTGAAAGAAAAACAGCAGTAGCAGATGATCCGCGGGGCTGCCGAGCTCCTGTTTTCTTTGCTCATTCCAACCGACCCAGGATGGAGGAGAATAAACCTGACGCTGTTGTCGAACTGCTTCAGAATGAATAAAATGTTTACAGAAATCATTGCTGAAACCCTGAAGGAAGAGCTGAAGGAAGATATCATTTGGTTCACCGAAAATTAACCAAAATGTGCTTTCTGAAAAAAGGAGCTCCCTGTAGTTTGGGGTTGACTTCGAGCAATTATCCAAACAAAACAGTTGGCGCCTGTGTTGGCGACAAAATAGTGTTTGCATAAAGTGGAGGGAGAAGACAAATATGCATGAAAATTAAATTTAGGCCTCTGGGACTCCCCTTTTGGGTCCATAGAAGAGCTGATTACATGTTCACAGCTGGAATTGGTGTTGGCAGGCAGACCTCATTCACGGGCAGAGGGAGGGACTCCCTCTTTGAGCAACTGCTCCCGTGGCAAAGCAAGAAAGGCAGCATTAAACGCATCTGATGTTTACAGACCTCAAGGCCTGTGGTCCCGAGCCGTTCAGATCTGGCATCAAACCCCAGTGTTCTCCACTGAGGACTCAGTACACAGCCGGAGGAGCTCATGGCTGCTGGAACATAGGTTCTCCCTCCCATCCCCCATCCCACTCTTGTGCACGCAGACCGCTGTTGGCAATGTTTCCATTTAGAAGCCAGTGAATGTGGCCAAGAGAAGAGCCAGCATTCTGGACAACAGGAGAGTGGAGTCTCGCAACACCAAGGTAGAAGGTCTCAACAGGATGCCGAAACTGTCTTGAGACAGGGTCCTCTGGGTACTGAGATGACTGAAAGAGTGTGTTATGGCAACATTCACCAATAGTTCTCTTGGTTTCTCTGGTTGTAGGTCGCAGAAATGGCCTTAATTCTCCACACTTTCTCCCTGGAGTGTGACTTTGCCCCATCTCAAGATAGAGTGTGTTTCCCCATCCCTTAATCTGGGCTTGTCTTGTGACTTGTTTTGCCTAAGAGGATGTGAGGAAAGTGATAAGAAAGGCTTCCTGGGACAGTTCAAAGCAGGAAGGATGAGCAGACATTAGCCTGAAGGAAGAGGAAAATGGACAGCAGTGTCCTAAGCAAGAAAGAGGATGTTGTGCTCAATAATAATAGAATCTAACATTTACTGGACGCTCGTGATGGGCCAGGAACCGTTCAAAACATTTTACTTATATAAACTGATTTAATTCCCCACAACAGCTTGATGAGGTAGGTATAATTATGACCCTCATCTTATTCAAATTAAGAAAACAAGGCCCAGCGTAGTTAAGAATTTGGGGCAGCACTCCATAGATACGTAATTGACAGAACTGGGATTCAAACCCAAGGCCGTTTGGCTACAGAGCCCATGTTCTTTCACTGTCATGATGTGGTGCTCTTGAGAACACTGGGAAAAGATCACCAAGACAAGAACAGGTTGTCAAAGGCAAGAACCAAAACATCTTTACTGGTCTCACAACTAGGGTCTGGTGTTCATTCTCAATAGAGCCACCAAAAGGATCCCCGTAGAAGTGAAATCAGATCCTGTTAATTTCCTCACTCAAACCCTTCCGACCACTTCCCAATTGCACTTACAAAAAAATAAAAATGTCTTATCATGGTCACAAGGCCTTCCACAATCTGGGCCCCTCTTAACCTCTCTGCCTACATACCTTCCAACCCTCCATCTTTTTAACTGTACTCCAGCTTCTTGACCACTCCAAGCTTGTTCCCACCCAGGCTCCATGCCGTTCCTGGTACCTCTACTTTAGAATATTATTTCTCTTGCCTTCTCCAGGATCTGTGCAAATCCCCCTTCCTTTGTGAGGCCTTCCTGGGTCACCTTCTTTAAAAAGACATCTCTTAATCTCATTGGTCTCTCCTTACCCTGATTTATATTTCCTCATAGGACTCACCAGTGCTTGAAATTATGTTATGACATATTTGTTTGTTTACTTGTTTACAGTCTGGCTGCCCCACCAGAATGTATATTCCATAAGGCAGAACTCTTAATGTTTATTGCCTAGACCAATGTCTGCCATATTAAAAAAAAAAAACAATCAATTCATTTTATGAAATATCCCAGAGCCTAAATGTTGTTTAACTGCAGAAGTTTCAAAAAAGTTGGAACACTAACCAACCAAAGTATGCCCAAAGTAGGACATATAGGAGTGTATGAAACAGTTAAAGAAGTGGTTCTCAAACTCCAGTGAATAACTATGTACCTTTAGTGTCAGGACCTCTAAAGTGGGGAGCTCCTAGGTGACTCTAACTCAAACGATGTGTGGAGAAGGTTGTCAGATTAAGCAAATAACCTATAGATGTAAGCCTGAATTTCAAAGAAACATTATATTGTATGGGACATGGTTATATTAAAAAACATTCTGTAGTCTTTCTGAAAACACTGTGGATCCCACTCAAAGAAAAACCCTATATTATGGGGAGAGATGATATTCAGTCTGGAGAAAATCAGTTTGATTGAGAAAGAGACATGATTCACAGAAACCCTCAAATATATGAAGAGAAAAGACCTCTAGTTTCTGTGACTCTAGAGGACAGAACTAAGACCAGACGTTGACACCATCTTTTCAATCAGTATAGGAGGGGAATGGTGGTAAGGGTTGCTGTCCAACAGCAGGGGTCCTCCAGGAGGATGCAAGTCACACTGTGGGAAGAACTGAATGTTGATGAAAGGAGTCTATTCTGGGTGAGGGTGGATCAATTCCAAAGACGGGTCCAAAACTGGGAATTCAGTTCCACAGATGGAGTGAGAACAGACAGACCTTCTCTGTATTAAATGGGACTCCATTCATAGAAAGTAACCAAATCCAACACAAATGGGCTTAAGCAAAAAAAAAAAAAAAAGAGTTTATTATTTTACACTGAAAAATCCCGGAGGATCTTGATTCAGGAATGACTGAATTCAGATATGAAGAAATGATGTCATCAAGATTCGGATCCAAGTTTCACCACTATTTTTCCATGCACTGGATTCATTTCATGGTGACAAAATGATCACCTGTGTTCCAGGCCAACATCTTAACAGGTTAGCAGTCTCTTTAAGATAAAAGAATTCTTTTTCTCAATAGTTTCAGCAAAACTGCAAGGACAGCATCTTATGGCCTGCTTTGGGTCAGATACCAACACTCAAATCAATATTACAATGCCCAAGAGAATCAGATGCTCTGGTGAGACTCATTTGGTCATATATGCTCATGAAACTAGGAGTAGGGTCAGCCCCACCTAAGTTACAGAGACTGAGAATTGGGGAGGAGGGTGATGTTACTAGAAAAAAGAGACATTGGATGCTGAGCAGATAAAAATACCAGAAAGTCCTATATTCCAAATTCAGTCTATGCATTGATATTAATAGTATCGCTCAAGCTAACATACTTTTATTTCAGTCATCCTCCTCCAGCTATGCCTCCACAATTTCAACAAGTCTTTCCTTCACACTAGGAAGACACATCTCCCCAGCTTCCCAAAACTCTACCCCTTGCCCACTGTTAGATTCAACTGAGTGAAAACTTTTTTTTTAATTAACATATAATGTACTATTTGTTGTAGGGGTACAGGTCTATGATTCACCAGTCTTACACAATTCACAGTGTTCACCATAGCACATACCCTCCCCAATGTCCATCCCCCAGCAACTCCATTCCTCCCACCTCTCTCCCTTCCAGCAACCCTCTGTTTGTTTCCTGAGATTAAGAATCTGTTGTTTTATCTCCCTCTCCGATTTTGTCTTGTTTCATTTTTCCCTCCCTTCCCCTATGATCTTCCATCTTATTTCTCAAATTCCTCATATCAGTGTGAGCACATGATAATTGTCATTCTTTCATTGACTTATTTTGCTTGGCCTAATACCCTCTAGTTCCATCCACATTGTTGCAAATGGCAAGATTTCACAGGTTTTGACGGCTGCATAGTATTCCATTGTGTGTATGTTTGTGCATTATTCGCATCTTCTTTATCCATTCATCTGTTGATGAACTTCTAGGCTCTTTCCTTGGTTGGCTATTGTGGATATTCCTGCTATAAATATTGGGGTGCACATGCCCCTTCAGATCACTACACTTGTATCTTTGGAGTAAATACCCAGTAGTGCAATTGCTGGGTTGTAAGGTAGCTCTGTGTTCAATTTTTTTGAGGAAACTTCATACTGTTGGAGTGAAAACATTTCTTGAACAGAACACATCTTAATTCTTTATAAATACAAGTTTTCTTATATATATAAATATATATATAGGCAATGGTGGAAAAGATTGCCTCTCGAGTAGTGGTTTTCATGCAAGTTATGGGGTTGAAAAAATGGAATGAATTCTGAAGGGGCAGACTTTTCTAGGTGGGGTGGATCAATTCCACAGAGTGCTCCAACACTAGTAAATTCAGTACCTCAGAAGGAGAGAGTGAGATGGACCACCTTTGTATTTCTTGGATGTTTCTGAATTGAAATCAATTATTGAGCACCTAGTATGTTCCAAGGACTGTGCCTCCAAAACTAGGAATACAAAGATAACTAAAGCATGGTTAGTGCACTTTGGAATATCCAGACTTAGTGAAGGAGAAAGAAAGAAGTGCAGAGGAGATTATAAAATGACATGATGAGGGTAGCAAGGCAGATAGGCATTCAGGGCTATGACAACACAGGAGGTGGTACTTAACACAATGGGGACACATGGAGGGCTCTTATCTCTATGCTTTTCAAGTGTAAGAGCTGTATGTTTGTGTGTAAGGATTTCTAACATCTTTCAGTTTGTCACCTTGCTGTTTCAATGGTTAGTAAGATAGTCCAAAAGAGAAAAAATGAGGAGCCATTACTTTTTATAAAACATAAAGGCTTTTCATTTGCTGATAAAAGCATACATATTGTACAAAATTTGGCAAATAAAGAAAAGACATGGAAACAAGGAAAAAATACATAACTACTCTCAGCACTTTTATATTATTTTTATCCAGTCTTCCTCCTTTCTCTGTCTAAAAATGGATTATTATAATATACATGTATTGATCTGGTATATATAAAATGTATAAAGTATATGTATATCCATGAAGATATATATGACACCTATAGTAATATAGATGATTTTATATTTTATTTTTAACTTAACCCTCTGTCATTAGACATTTGCCATGCCAATATCCCTTCAAGACTTTTTTATGACTCTATAATATGGCTGTGTGATAACATCACCATTCCTTCTGGACAGTTTTTTGACAGAGGCAATAAAAAGAAATGGCCAAGTGAAATGACTCATCTTGGCAGGTCAAGACATCAAACTTCGAAACAGATGAGATTTACAATTCCAAAAATTTAAGAAAATTGAAGTGCCATAAGCTTTAAGGGAGATAAAAATGTTGTTTGCACTTTCTTGGGGTACCTGGGTAGCTCAATCGGTTAAGCATCAGACTCTTGATCTCCGCTCATGTCTTGATCCTAAGGTTGTGAGTTCAAGCCCTGCTTTGGGCACTCTGAGCATAGAGCTTACTTTAAAATAAAAATGTTGTTGGACTGCCTTTGCTCATTTACCTTTCTCCAAGTATAGAAGCGTTAGAATTAACAAATAACTCTCATGTGATTTTATAATATCTTCCTTCCTGTTTGGACCAGCATCAAAGCATTTTTATTACATTTATAGTGGTGGGTTGGGAGGAATCTCAGTTATTTTTCATACCCCACTGAAAAGAATTTAATGAGTCAATCTTATTCTAGATGGACTTATATATAAAGGGTGTGGCTCTTGACTTCACAGGCATGCATCTGTGTTAAATACCAATAATGATTTTCAGATTATCTTATCTTATTTTGTAAATTCAAAAATGAGGTAGTTCCATTGGAAGTAAAGGAATTGCTCCCAGGAGTGCTCAGGGAGTTCTAATAGGATTAGACCCATTAGTCTCAATAAATCCCTTGGTGTCAAAGTCTGGATAATCTGTGACTATTAACTTTAAACTGATGTGGTTGGCTGCTCAGGCCCACAACACAGAAGCACCATTTGGATCTGAGTTTATTGTGGATGGTTGGCCAAGACAAGCATGACTCTGTGGGAAAGGATGAAGGCCATTTGTCCACTGTCACTGCTATTCCTAAATCCTCACCTTCTGCTTCCCAGTTGTATGACATTTCCTTATCTTTTCCTGCTCTAACTCCCCTGAGGGCTTTATCTCACCATCTGTGTCATTTTGAATTACAGTCATCTGTGTCCTTACCTGACTCCTCTGTTTGCAAGGACTATTTATGTCTTCCGCACCTATTTTGTGTCCATGCATCTAAATTTAAGCTTAGGAGGAACTCAATGTCAAGGTTTCACCATTCCTCCCTCTTACCCCTCACCTTACTCCCTTCCTCAGGCCAGAACTAGACAGATTATCAGCTCCAGGATCACTGTACCCCAAAGTGGGAAAAAGAATCTATGCCTTCTGTCACATGGCTATTTTCTTATAAGCCTGATCTTATTCAGGGCAGGTTCACTTGATGCCTCCATTGCCCATTCTGTAAGCACACCAGGAAAACTGCCACATTCTCCCACCCAGCTTTGCCATTCATTGAGGCATTGATGCTATTCTGCCTCCTTGTGTTTACTGTCAATTGGATGGTGAAGTATTAGTGACTGCCTCCCTCCAAACCTCCATCACTCTCATTCTTTGGACGTGCACATGGCTTGGTGTGCTTCAGTGAAAGTGCAATCAGCTGCCTGTCCCAGACACGCACACCACTTCCTAGAAAGGCCTTTTCTCCATGCATCATTCTCTCTCAAAGAGGACTTACAATTTTCAAAGTTCATCTAACAAGTCATTGTTACCATCTACTACATGCAAGGCATTGTGCTAAACATTGGTCATAGAGCAATAAATTAATGAAACCCAATCTCTACCCCCTAAATGCTCCAGTCTAGAGACAGTAAGACAACTAAATAATCACCACATAGTGTGATAAAGACTGTCATGGAACCCTACACCAATGGGATAGGAACCTCTTGGAGTAGTTCTGGAATATAGAGTCAGCAAACATTAATTTTCCCATTTTACAGACGAGATAACTGAGGCCCAGAAACACTAAGTTCCCCAAGGTTAAATGGCACAAGATAGTTAGACAGAGCTAGAGAAATCTCTGGTCCATTGCATTTGCACTACAGCATGGCACGGCTGTGGAATCATAGGACCTCATCTATCTTAGAAGGGAAGGGAAGCTAAAATGTTTAAGGAAGACATCCATTATTGCCTTAGGTTTACACCAGATTGCTCTAGCCCATGTAGATATTATTGTTCTCTAAACCACTCTTCTAGACCCTACTGCTGATAGGAAATCACCTAGCATCTGATTTCAAGTCAGGTTATGCCACAATAATGAACAAGTCTCAGTGGTTAACAGAAAAAAAGAATTGTTCTCAATAATTCACAATTCATGTTTATTAGCAAGTTAGCTTCAGCTCTGCTCAATGTCAGCTTCATTCTGAGCCTCATGTAGAAGGAGCGGTCTCTATGTGGGTTACTGCTCGTATCATAGCAGGGGAAAAGGAAGCCAAGAAGTGACACACTTCTGTTGTCCTTCACTGGCCTGAACAATCACATAGCCAGCCCTATGTCAATGAGGCAGAGAAGCATCAACTACCCACAAGTCAGGGCAGCAAATGTTTTGAACAACAATGCACTATCTCTTTTAATGACTGTAAGGGTGCAAATAAACACAGAGAAAACGTGGAGATGAATACTAGCTCATTCATGACAGGAGAACTGAAATAAAATTCTCTGAACCTCAGTAATATCACCCATAATACAAAGATAACTATTGCCATCTATCTCAGGAACTTGATGTGAGAAGCAAATTCAATGTGTTAGAAAGTTTCTGGTAAACCATGGAATGCTTTGCTTTTGTTCTTACATATTGCTTCTTGTTCAAATATCTTGTTCCTACCTAAAGACAAGGAGTTACAAATTCAAATATCTATGGGCCAAGCAAATAACACAAAAAGAAACAAGTCAGTTACTTGTTCTGCAAACAAAAACTAAAAATCCTCAATACCCACCTAGTGTTGTTTCTTTTCTTTTTTTCTCTCTCTCTTTCTTTCTTTCCTACCTTCCCTCCTTACTTTCTTTCTTTCTTTCTTTTCTATCTTTACAAGGAACACCAAGAATATCTAATACCTAGATTGGGCCTACAGAACAACTGCCATCAACTGTACATTTCTTACAGAAAGAGAACCAGTCTAATATATCCAATAGTTCTTCAACTGCAGTTCTAACCCTCAGAAAATCCCTGATGAAGTTCATGAAGTTCAAGTCTATTACCAAATAAATAATACATTTATCTTAAAAACATTAAGTACCTAGAATGATAGAGAAGACTCATATCTGCTAACTGGTATATCTTTCTTAATAAAACAAACATAAAAGATATAATAGTTCATGGTTAACCCTGATGAAAGCACTAAATACTTCCAACTGCAAGGAAGAGTCCACTCATTTCTTCATAAAACATTTGAGGGATTGTTACGTGGAAGGGGACTCTACAAGGCTATTTCTCATTTATGTCTGGTCCAAATACTGCAATTTTCAGACAATGTAGAAAATATGATGATAAGGTAAACTCAAGGAGCTAAAGGGGAACATAGGAAGAGCGTGTGGCCCAGTTCACTGACGTAAAGGGATAGAAGCAGTCTCATACAGAGAGAACTGCATTGTGAATGATGGGAGAGATATGGTAGGATTGGAAAAGCAGGATAGTGAGAGAAGTCCAGCATCGGAATTCACCACGAAGAACAAGGATGCTGGGGAAGTGAGCAGGGCTACATCAAATGTATCACTAGCTTAGAAAGGTAGAGTTAAATAAATGAGGTGAATGTAGACATAGTTCTTGCCCACAAGGGGTGGTAGGTTAGGATGCAGTATAGCAGTACAGGCTATGAGGCATAAAGTCCTATGGAGACTCAGAATAGGGAAGGGTTCTAACCTCTCCACACTCCACAGTGGGAAGTATGGGAAAAGATGTTCGGCATTCCAGATGGACTCTGGAAAATGGAGAGGATTTCAATTAATAGAAATTGGGAGGAAGGAATTCTAGGAGAGATCTAGAGATAAAGAAATTAGGAGAGCAACAATAAAAGCAATTTGTGCAAAAAGAGGTATAAAGGAGAGGTAAAAGAAGGAAATGAAAAATCACACACCGTGGAGCAAGGATCTGAGTGCCGGGCCCTGGCCTTGACACTGTGTGTAAACTGGTTCATTTAATTTTCATAATAATGGCATTTCACTAAACACAGTACTAAAGCTTTCTTCGAAAGTTGCTTTGTTAAAGGTCATAAAGTAAGTGATGACTTATCTGGTTCATTCACCAAACCTAAAATTTACTACAGAAGAAATAAGTCAGAGTAGTGAAATCAGTGTTTTGGGCAAATTCCTTAAGCAACGAAGTGCAAGGTGATTCAAAATGTGAAACTAAGGACAGCACAGTAAGATGGCTCACATTTAAGAGTCCTTAACTATCAAAAATCTCCCAACAACAACAACAACAAAAAGCCCAGGACCAGATAGCTTTACTGGTGAACTCTTTCAAACATTTAAAGAAGAATTAATACCAATCCTTCTCAAATTTTTCAAAAAAAATCGAAGAGGAGGAATACTTCAAAAATCTTTTTATAAGTCCAACATACCCCAATATTAAAACAAGATAAGGATACAATAAGAAAATGAAATCACAGGTCAATATCCCTGACCAAAATAGATGCAAGACCATCAACAAAGTACTAGCAAACTAAAAAGATCAGAAGACACAAGAAACAAGAGCAAAAATAAACAAACGGGACTACATCAAACTAAAATTTCCTGCACAAAAAAGAAAACAATCAACTAAATCAAAATGCAACCTATGGAATGATAGATAATATTTGCAAACCATGTATCTGATAAGGAGTTAATAATTAAAGTATATACGGGAGTCCATATAACTCAATACCACAAAACCAAACTGATTAAAAAATGAGCACAGGACCTGAATAAACACTTTTCCAAGGAAGACATATGAATAACCAATAGGTATACAAAAAGGTGTTCAGTATTATCAATCACCAGGGAAACGCAAATTAAAACCACAGTGAGATATCATCTCACACCTGTTAGGATGTCTATTATCAAAAAGTTATATGATAACAAATGTTGGCAAGGATATAAAGATGAGGGAACCCTTATACACTGTTGGTGGGAATATAAATTGGTACACTTACTATGGAAAACAATATAGAGGTTCTCTAAAAACTTAAAAGTAAGGGGGCACCTGGGTGGCTCAATGGGTTAGACAGTCTTCAGCTCTGGTCATGATCCTAGAGTCCCAGAATCGAGTCCCACATCGGGCTCCCTGCTGAGTGGAGAGTCTCCTTCTCCCTCTGACCTCTTCCCTCTGGTATTCTCTCTCTTTCTCACTCTCTCTCAAATAAACAAACAAAATCTTAAAAAAAAAAAAAAAAAACTTAAAAATAAGATACTGTGTGATCCAGCATTCCCACTTCTGGTATATTTCCAAAGAAAATGAAGATGAGATGAAGATGTCTCAGAAAGATACCTGCATTCCCACACACATCACAGCATTGTTCACTGTAGCTAAGATATGGAAAAAACCTAGAGTGTTCATCAGCAGATGAATGGATAATGAACATGTGGTATCTATGGATAATAGAATATAATTCTGCCTTAAGAAAAAAGGAAATGTATCATTTGCAACAACATGGATGAAGCTGGAGTTGTGGAGAACATTGTGCTGGGTGAAATAAGCCAGACATGGAAAGGCAAATACCAATGATCTCATTTATATGTAGAATCTCAAAAGCTGAACTCATAGAAACAGAGAATAGAAAAGTGGTTACCAGGGGCTGAGTGGTGTGGGAAATGGGGAAACCTTGGTCCAAGGGTATCAACTTTCAGTTCTGGAGACCTCATGTACAGCATGGTGACTACAATTAATAACATTACATTGTATCCTTGAAATTTCCTACAAGATTAAGTTTTAAGGGTGCAGAGATACACACAGAGTAACTATGTGAAATAATCGATGTGTTAATTAGCTTGATTTTGGTAATCATTTCACAATATTTCAAAATACTATCTTAGACACCTTAAATAGATACAATTTTTGTCAATCATAGCTCAATAAATCTGGAGGAAACCAAGGAGGCCTTCAACAATTTCCCCAGCGAAAAAAGCTACTTGAGTTTTTATATTGGTACCTTGTTTGATTTCTAAACAGCACTCATCCCTATCTGAAAATATTTTATGTGCTTTTCTTTCTATTCCATAAAGGCTCCTTAAAGGCAAGACTGTGTAGCTGGTCTGCCACTGTAACCTCAGGAATGCCTGTTGGGGACTAAATTATGTCCCCAGAAAGCAAGTGCTAAAGTCCTAACTGTTGGCACCTGCAAATGTGACCTTATTTGAAGATTCTTTAGAGGTGAAATTAATACGTAAGTTAAGATGAGCTCATACTGGAGTAAGGAGGGCTCTTAATTTACAATGACTAGTGTCCTTCTAAGACAGGGAGAAGAGGCCCAGAGACACACAGAGAGAAGGTCAGTTGGTAATGGAAGCAGAGGTTAGAACCACATAGCTGTAAGTGGAGAAACACCAAGAGCTGCTGGCAAGCACCAGAAGCTAAGAAGTGGCCTGCGAACCCTCCCCTAGAGCCTGCTGAGAGCATCGCCGTGTGACACCTCGATTTCAAGCTTCCAGCCTCCAGAGCTGTGAGGGAATGAACTTGTGTGGGGGAAGCTACTTGCTTTGAGCTATTTCTTAGGCAACCCCAGGAAACTCATACAGCACTTGAAAAATATCCTCTGAATGAATGAACTGTATAGAGACACAAGTTGGAAAGAGGGAGAGTTCCATGCAGGAATAGATGGAAAGAACAGGAAGCAGATGCATGGGAAGCACTAACAGGACTTGTTAGGAAGGACCCGGTCTCAGTTTCCATCTTGCTGCTGAAAAGTCATTCTTGAAAGGATTCCCTCCAGTTTGGGAATATTCTGGTTGTGGATCCTCAAATTCCAGAGTTCTAGATCTACATAGACACTATACCCAAATGATTAAGAATAAGGCATTTAATGAGACGGGCTTAAGAAAAATCTGGGCTTGGTTTCTTATTAGAGGCGTGGCCTTGGAGAATTGTTGGGTTTCTTTGAGTGGGCTCTGCTGTCTGCCCAGTGCTCCCTCTTTAAAAAGCAGACTCTGTTTCAGGAGGTCTGGGGAAAAGCCTGCATCCCCAACAAGCTCCTGAGCGGTGATGCCCATAAGGCTGGTCCTCAGACCGCACTTTGAGCCATGGGGGCAGAGCTAGAGAACATTAGTTTTTAAGGGACTCTGAAGGATGGTTTCAGGAGGACCAAGAGAAGCTGAAATGAAAAATGACCTGGCTGGAGAGATGTTAATACTTGAGCAAACTACAACACTTGCACAGCAACACTGTGTAAACCCACAGTCTATGGCCCAGGGACCAAATATGGCCCACCAATGCCTTGTAAATCCTAAACTACTTACTACCCTGACCTTTACAGAAAAACTTTGCTGACCCTGAATTAACCAGTCTGTGTCTCTGTTTTGAGAATCAAACAAATATTTAGGAAGTCACTCCAAACTGTGTAACTTGTGATCTGAAGACATGATACACAAAGAGAGGAATTTCAGATGGCAAGAAATGAAAATATAAAAGGCTGATCATGCTTGCCTCATAGGGCCACAAAGGAAAACTACACAAATCTGAGAACAGAGTCACGGCCTTCTGCCTAAAACTTAGCCAAAGTTAAAAATAAATTTCAGGTGCACCTGGGTGGCTCATTTGGTTAAGGGACCGTCTCTTGGATTTGGCTCAGGTTGTGATTTCAGGGTCCTGAGATCCAGCCCTGGGTAGGGCTCCTCGCTCAACAGGGAGTCTGCTTGGGATTCCTTCTTTCCTTCTGCCTCTGCCCCTGCCCTTCTCTCGCTCTCTCCATCTTTCTCTCTCCCAATATCCCAAGTCAAATAAATATGTCCTTAAAAAAAAGTTCAAAATAAATTTCAGAAACAAGAAAGAAACATAAAGAAGAACAAAACCCATTTTTCCTTTTTCAGCTCTAGTAGGGCAACCGTGCTCTGGCTATAAAAACTCAAAACATCAACTTCCCACATGAGCTAAAAAACTCCACTGCCTCTTTCAATACCATCTTGTATTAGCACCAAAGTTTGAAAGATAGAAATTTGAAATGTAAAAAATCAAAAGAAAAAAAAAAAGACCTATAATTCTTCAATTTCAAATCACCAAGTGATTTAGCTTTTAGAAGCTCACAAAATGTGAAGACTGCAGTTGGCATTCAGAATGCCTCTCTGTGAGGAGTCGGCTTGGGAAGTCAATCTCCAGAATTAAGACCAAGAACAATGTCTCATATTTAGTAGGAGTACCAGGGCTATAATTGAAAAAGTAAGAACAGGAGCACAAATACCTTCCCAGGACTATAACTTTGGTACTCTAACTGCAAGGGCTTCTTAATTAAAATTTAAGTTGCTGAGTGAACAATTTTAGCTTAAGCCGTTTTTATGCATATAAATGCCCAGTTAATCTCTAATTGGCAATATCTTCTCTTTCTCCTCTTTTGTTTCTTTAGGACAATGTAAAATCCAGAAAGCACCCAAGTTGTGCCTGCACAACGTGCCCATTACTCTCGGCTTTCCTGCATTGGATCCTCAGGAGAGGAAAAAAATAAAAAAGCCCACACTAACTCATTTCAGGAGGTCTGAGTATCCCGAATCTAAACCAGCTCTTATCTTAACTTGCCTGTGTGAGATTTACAAATGGGAAGAGAACAAATAAAGAGTAATTTAAATTTTAATTTAAAAAACCCTCTATTTTCTTATCCCTTATCAAACTGCCAGCATTTTTCCTGCTGACAATGAGCAAGTGTCATTGGCATAGGCCAGACCCTACCCACAACCAAGGAATCTCTTTCATCTAAAATCCTGATCCCTTTAATAAACAAAATACGAAAAGGCAGTCAAAATTACGCTGTGGCTTTATAAAAAGAAGGCCGGGAAGTTCTCCGAGTACAATCCCCTACTTGTTATTTTCACATGCCATGTGACTCCAAGTCATTCTGAAGGATAAAGAGACAGGGGCTGCCACCAGATCCCAGCCATGATTTCCCCTCCGTTCCCAGCCCTGGCCCATCTGTTCTCCAGAGGCCACATGAATGGCATATGTCAAGAGAGTCAGAGCTGTGCAAACTGCCCAAAGAAATCGCTCGGCCAACTTCCCTTTGCTTCCACGGCTTCAGCAATTGTTGCTGAGCCAACCACCATATGGCGAATAATTAGTTTTTCGACCCCACTCAAGAAAAATGTCCGCTTCATTGCCAAGCATTAGCAATATGTGTGTTAATGAACAGTGGGAGTTGAATGCCTATACATTAACAAAAGTTGTGTGTGTGTGTGTGTGTGTGTGCGTGTGCGTGTGTTTTCTTTTCCAGCTTCAAGCTCTGTCCCATTTGCTTTTGCTTCCTTTCAAATAGGTGACAGTCTGGAGTCCATAGCATTTAGAAGCAAACTGTAATTTTGTGGGGGTTTTTTGTTTTGTTTTGTTTTGTTTTGTTTTTTTCATGAGAGGCTACAACCCAATGAGCGATGACCAGATTTTACAATCAAATATCTTTCTTTTAATAAAATGACTTCAATCTTCTTCTTCTTCTTCTTCTTTTTTTTTTTTTTCAAAACGATGAATTCAGTCCACATAAAGATTGGGATGTCAAAGTCAAGCACAAGGATGCTTTTTTGCCCTTGATGCATAAGAGGTAGTCATAAATTTATGTTGAATGCCATTACTACTGTCTCAAGCAGGATGATGCACTTTTGGGCCTCTTTAACTGTTAAACACTCACCTCCTTGCTCCAACAGAAAATGCACTTGATGTTCTCAGCATGATTTAGGAACCCAGCTAAGATTTCAAGTTCACTATCCCAAGAGTAAATGCCTTAATAGACAATTTTCTCTCAAGAGAAAAAGATCTTCGTGCAGTCAGAAAATAAACATGCATTTAGTATACATGCTGCAAGACAAAAGTACCTAAGTTTGTACCCATCTTTGTATTTTCTAGGGCGAGGCAACACTGATTTACTCATGATAAGTTTTTTAGATTTTTTTTTTTTTTTGAAGCTGACTGCTTTTTGACCTTGGCCTTCGTGCAAATGCTGCATGCAAACATACAAAGCCTGAGAAAAAGAGACAGGCAATTGTCATGTTCTCTAATGTAATTCTCAGAGTCTGGCTATAGGTCAGTGGTTCTCAAATATCTTCAGTTTGCAGACCATCGTACCATGTCAGAAGTTCCTGAAGATCCTCCCTCTTATTTGCGGGTAAAAAAGAAATGCTTTGTTGGAATAAATCACCAGAGGGGTGCTGATTTAATGAGACAGTTGAGAGGAATCTCACAAGCAAAATGTGAATTGGGGCCAGAAACTATGAATGACGACTGTCATTTTCTCTTTACATTCGTGATCAGTTAGAATAACACCGGCATCACCTTCTAGATTATTAAACTCATTGAAGACATGAACTGCTTCTTTTTGCTCACTGCTATATTCTTGGTAGATGCTTGGGACTATAATGGATAAATTTTCAATAAGCAATTATTGAGTGAATAGTTTCAATACTATAAATAAACTTGAATATGGTGCAAGACCAGTCTAGAAACCATGAGTATTTTCTAGATCACAGCTGGAGAATCTCTGCCAGAGGGCACTGTAAGTGGATATTAGACATTATATCCATTTAATGGCATTGTCCCTCTGACTACCACTGGCCTCTAATTTTACTCATAAATAAATAATTACACAAATATTTTAAAATTTTAAGGAACTTAAAAAATTTTAGTTTTTATGTATTTCTGCTCTAAAATCTGAAGTGTAGGGAAAACACGCTCTATTTTGGGTCAAAGAGCAGCTGACAAAGTGTTTTCCATATACCTTTAGCCAGAAAATATAGGAACAACAGCATAGTTTGAAAGTCATCTATGTCATACTTCCCTCCACACTTTGCCATTAGTACCTCTCTCTTGATTCCTCCAAGTTTGTTTCCTTTCTGTTGATAAAATGTACTAGGAAAGGAATAAAATACTTCCATTGTGGTATTTCGTGGATTAAAAAATAAGTCATGCAAACTCCCTCAGATGGTGTGGAACACCAAGCAGATGTCAAAGCTTGGCTATTTTTGAGTTCACAATCAATGAATTTATTCTCAAAACATCAAACCTGCTTAATCCCAAGGTTTCTGATTTGAAGGAACCATTAACAAGTGCTAACTTGGAACGTGAGTGGAGTTTCTTATGGGTCTACTCTCTTACTTTGAAGCAAGCCTTTTTTTTCCCCATACGTATCAACTCATAAAACCCTAACAATGCATCACTGGGGGAGAAAAAATAAAACAACTTAAAGTGACTTTCTTCATGGATCATATAGGGCACTAGAAACAGGCCCCCTTCTGCTTCTATCCTAAGGAGAATTAGCAATAACTTGGTCCAACAAACCATTCTCAAGTCTCTGGCATCCTACTTTCATCCTGTCAGTGGACATCAAATCTAGTTCAAAGTTTAGCCCCTTGAGGGAAGGTTGGGGATGCTTCACCAAGGAACCTGCTCTTAAAGGAAGTACTTCTGTTGCATAATCAAAAATATTTTAATGGAAAGTTACAGTTAAGTTGGAGACATGAAAGCAGAGTTGTTCTGATTGGTCTATGGCCCAGAAAGATATCCAAGGAGAAGCCAAAGCAAAAAGTGTCAAGTCCCGCATCACCGAGGAAGGAACTGCCTGCCGCATTAGTCTGCTACAGTGTTACCTTTCCCTTTGTGCACAGCTGAAAAGTTTGCTCATATTCAGCAGCTTAGAAGTCCCTGATGTAGGTCTGGGACAAGGGTCTGGTGCCGTGAGGAGCAGCAGACTGGAAACCTGGAGGGACAGGGAATTTTAATACAGGATATGGCTTCTTACATGGACTGTGTCCCTCTAGCTGGTCTCCTAGAGCAAGCCACATGCACCATGGCACTCTGCCACCTGTCCAAGCCCATACTCTCCTTTTCCTAACCTTCCTAATCAATGGTTAAATGGTGCTACTAAACCTCCCTAATCAATGGTTAAATGGCTGCTTTGTAAAAATGATTCTCTGAATAGTCCCCTGCAAAAAAACTGCTCAGCTTCAAATGAGCTGGTTGGGTAAATAGGAGGTGACAGTCAGGGTTAATTCTAGGGAGGGTGGAGCAGGCCCCTACTCGCATGAGTCCAGCTGACGTGTGCTATCAAGTCTCCTTGCCTTGCCCAATGTATGTCTACTTGGGCTTATTAGGTTACCCTTAAATTCTTTTTCTTTACAGGGAGTCATGATCTGGGGTTAAGATACTGCCTCTAGGGCGCCTGGGTGGCTCAGTGGGTTAAGCCGCTGCCTTCGGCTCAGGTCATGATCTCAGGGTCCTGGGATCGGTTCCCGCATCGGGCTCTCTGCTCTGCAGGGAGCCTGCTTCCTCCTCTCTCTCTCTCTGCCTGCCTCTCTGCCTACTTGTAATCTCTCTCTGTCAAATAAATAAAATCTTTAAAAAAAAAAAAGATACTGCCTCTAGAAGTCTCCATTAGAAAGCCAAAATTTAATTTTTTTAAGGTTTTATTTAAGTATTTGAGAGACAGAGTGAGCAGGTAAGAGAGAGAGAAAGAGAGAGCATAGGAGCAGGGACAAAAGGAGAAGGAGAAGCAGACTCCCTGCTAGGCAGGGAGCCTAAGGCAGAACTCAATCCCAGGATTCTGGGATCATGACTCAAGCTGAAGGCAGATGCCTAACCAACTGAGCCACTCACACCCCCCAGAAAACTAACATTTAATTTGGAAGATACTGCATGAGTTCCTTTGCATTCATGACTTCATCTCTGTGGCCTTGCCATGGTGGCCATACAAACCTCCTTTGTGCTCCTCAACCCCAGAACCTCATGTTGACCCTAATACCATTGAGAAGATGAAGCCTTCTACCAGGAACCCCTTCATGGACTTCCTGTCTGTCCCCTCGCATCTACTCTTCATCCTCTTTCCTTCCTCGGGACACAGGTAAACCTCTACCTGGCCTCCTCCTTTCATCCTCTGCCCCTTCTTGCCTCACATTGTGCTGACTGTCCCTGTTTCTGTTGGAAATTTCCATCTCTTCTTCTGTACCTGTAAACAACTGAGATGATTTAGCTCTGAAAACTGATATTTAGCTATCTTAACTTACTCTTTTCTTGTACAACCAATTTTTTTGGGAAAGGGGCCCACTCTGAATGCCTCCATTTTCTCACTCTTTATTCCTTAATCCTATTTGAATTCTGCCTCCACTACTGAAACTGCTCTCCAGACAGTCATCACTGCACCCAGAGACCCCACCCAGCTTCTATGTCCTCTTCCTTCTTGTCCACTAAGCAGCATTTCACTAAATTTGTTTGCAGCATTTTGCTATTTTGTGTGCTCCTTACATCCATAACTTCCCCAGTCTCTTTACACATTGTCCTCTCTGCTTTTCCCTTTACATTTCTGATTTTATCATTTTCTGCCTACTGGTTTTCCTTCCATCTCTGTCTAACCATCCAGCTGTCTAAAATGTAAGCTTCCCCTAAAGCAGCATTGTACAAAAACTTTCCACAAAGATGAAAGTGTTCTATATCTATGCAGTCCAATACAGTAGCCACTAGCCAGATCTGGCTAACAAATATAAGAATTGTGGCTAGCACAACGGAAGAACTCAATATTCATTTTATTTTATTTTAATTAAGTTACATTTAAATTGCTAGATGTGGCTAGTGGTTAGTATATTAAGCAGCACAACCATGGAATTCTGTCTCATCTTCTGTACATCCTTAGAAACTTTACCCTCTCTGCTTGCTGGCCCTATCTCCTCTCTGCAGAGGACAACCAAAACTTTCTAGTAGGACAAGAAACAGACCCACATTTCCAGGTTCCTTTTGAACATCTATAACAACTCTCTCACCAACTCCTGGAACCCAAATTTCAGATTCTGTGTTTTACTCCTATACTTATGCACTTGAAACTGATGTCATCCTGGCAAAGTTCAGAGTAGCATCTGACTTCTGCACAGCAAGTTCTTCTAACAAGGACTGAAGAAGTGTTTCCTGGTCATCTGGAATTGCTCTGCTGCATTTATCATTACAATCTTCACCTTCCACATTGTATTTCTTTATAAAGCCCTTTCTCAAGGTAAGAACTTCCTAAAGTGTTTCTATTTGTTTCCCAACACTTTACCCCTTTCAGTTTTCAGGCCACGGACTTACTTTGTTGCCTATAGTTCTTGGGTCCCTGAAGCACATCTAATAACAGAGGTGGATTCTCTGGTTGAGTCTCAGTTCACGAAGGCTGGTGATGCATACATTTGCAGAAAGAGTTAGAATGGGAAACAGTGCAACAGGAGCGGGAGCAGGAGAAGAGGAAGATGACAGGAAACATTTTGACTGATTCCAGCACTTTTATCAAATCTTTAGCTGAATCCAATCCCCTTAAGACATAGCCACCCAGCCTCAGTGCACGAGCTCATCTTTCTTTTGTGGTAAAGATTCAAAAACTAATGATGTACTATATGGTGACTAACGTGACATAATAAGGGGGAAAAAAGGATTCATAGAAAAGCACATTTTTGTAAAAGCAATCTGGAATATTCATTCACATTAAGCATAAATATGTCCATGTTTCATCATTTTACTGATTTTTTAAACTACAAACAGATTACATTTAGAGGACTTTTCTTAACTTCCACAATAAGAACAATTTAAGACATAAATATTATTTGCATTTTGGGTCTCTAAGGCACGGTGACATATTGAGATACATATTTTATTGAGTAAATTCAAATACACATTTGAATTTATATTTCATCTGTGTGCTATTCTAGCAAGGACATTTATTTCAGAACTTCAAGTGATATTCAAAGGATCATCTGCACTCATATTATTCAATCAGAATTTCAATAAAGTAAACTATTGTCACATTATAAAATGCCTTTAACAGTATGTCTTGGAAAGCTGGAAAGACTTAATAAAAAGCTGTTAGAAAAAAATTAACATAAATCAGAAAGCACAAGGACTCTGGAGGGGAGGCAGAAACTGAGGTAATCACTGAAACTGTCCAGTTCACCAACTTCAAAGAATCCCTGAGCTGTGCCAAAGGACAGGGAAACCTTGGCAAAAAATTCGAATAGCCAATTCACCCAAGAAGATATGTGAATAACAATGAGCCTGTGACAAGATTCTATCAATTAATATCATTAATATGCTCATGAAAGCCATTGCACACCTGTTTGAATGAAAATCAAAACCAGTGTACTGTTGGAGAGATTGTGAAGCAACAGGAACTCCCAACACTGCTGATGTGACTTTGCCCAGACCAACAGGGAAGAAAAAAGTTCAACTACCCGATGATCCAACCACTTCCCTCCTAGGTATTTACCCAAGAGAAATGAAAACATATGTCCGAATGAAGTCTTATACACAAACGTTTGCACTAACTTTGTCATAGCTCTAAACTGGAAACAATCCAATGCCTCTCAACAGGTGAATGAATATACAAATTGCACTACACCTTACAATGCAACACTACTGAACAGTGATAAATACCAGTATTGCATATACGGGTATATGCAATAACGTGGGTGAATCTCAAAATAATTACAGGGACAGAAGACAGGCCTCCTCTCTCCCTGCCAAAAAGAGGACATACTGCCTGATGTCACCTTCATAAAATTCTAGAAAATGCAAAATACCTTATAGTAACAGAAAGCAGACCAGTCAGTGAGTGGATGGCCCAGGGAAGGGAGGCATGGAAGGACCAGAAGAAGGGATTATAAGGTAAAGGAGTAAGCTTTGGGGGCATGATGGGTATGTTCACGGTCATGAACGTGTTGAAGGTTTCAGAGGTGTCTATGTATGTCAAAATTCATTACATTTGTGTACCTTAAATATGTGCCATTTATTTTATGCCAATTAGGCCCTGATTAAAAGGTCACCTAACTTAAGTCCATTTACATTTTTTTAAAGATTTTATTTTTTATTTATTTATTTGACAGAGAGAGATCACAAGCAGGCAGAGAGGCAGGCAGAGAGAGAGGAGGAAGCAGGCTCCCTGCTGAGCAGAGGGCCCGATGTGGGGCTCAATTCCAGGACTCTGAGATCATGACCTGAGCTGAGGCAGCGGATTAACCCACTGAGCCACCCAGGTGCCCCAAGTCCATTTACATTTTAAAAAGAAAGAGAGAAAGAGAGAAAGTTAAGGGAAACTGGAGGGAATACACTTTGGTGTTACAGGCCCATCATCCCTCAGTTTCCTCCTGTTCTAGGATAGCCTCTACCTACCATGCACCTATTAGATATGTAGCATAATCAGTATTTCAAATGTATAAGTAGGTGAATGGTAATGATGATTATGATAAAGTAAAGAAGAAGAGGAGAAGGAAAAAGAAGAAAAAGCAAGGTAGATAAAGATAGATGGATGGATGAATGGATGGATGGATGGAGAATGGATGAGATTGATGGATAAAATGTCTACATCAAGCTGATCAATTCACCGGCATGTATGCATTTCTATGGATCTCCCAGGTGGACAGGTACGGGGTTAGATACATGAGGCATATGAGGAACCTCAACATTCAGCAGATACTCAAAAGATTCATGGGCCTTCTCAACCTTTTAACAGAAGAACCAACTTTTTAAGACTGAAAATGTTATAAAGATATCAAGTGTCAGAATCAGACTTCCTCTCTCATCCCATTTAGTCTGGGATATGTTATTTTATTCTGAGATCTAGACAAGGAATGATGTCTTATTGGATCCCATTACAAATGATGTTCAAATAAAGAGAGGTGATGGAGAATAATGAATATGTATTGAGAACCCCTTGTGTTGAGCATTGTACTAGGTGTTCTATATACACAAACTCTAGTCTTCAAATCTGCCTGAGTTATATTGTATTATTACCTCATAATACATACTCCTGAAGAAGCTTAAGCAGAGTTAATCAGAAAGCTTGCAAATTAGAAAACATCTTAACTCTTTTAGGTTAAAAAAAATACAAAGGCAAATTCAAAGATTAAATATGCATTTTCCTCTTTCTATAAAAACAAGCCTACTCTTGAATAAAACTCCATGATGGAAGCTCCAGAATGCAGAGACAGCTGGACTGAATTACATTACAGAGATGACGTCTGTTTCTGAGGGTCAGCATTGATAGGAAAACCTCATTGTCCTGTCACCAGGTCTCTGCCACCCTTCCAGACGCCAGAAAGAAAAAAACCAGACAAGTACCAGGGACAGATTCAGGAACAGTGTTTGAAAACACTTTGCCCACTCCCCTGTTTACAACTGATACTCCATATCCAGTGAGCAGAGAGTTTTAAAATCCCAGTAGAGATGTTGTAACATTGAAAACAATAAAAGGAAAATAGGCTATTAAATTTTAGTACAAATCCAAATGGAGTGATCCACTTCCAAAATACCAATGTTTGTGGCCAATGTGATTTAATGAAGTGAAATTCTAATGTTCATGAATGAAAGCAAAACTCTTCTATACCCCAGCACACACAAAATGATTTCCCCAACTGCCTTGTCATAAAAAATGGAGGTATTTAATATCGTCTTTCAATATGTTTCTATGTAGGCATTTGAAACACAAAAATCAATTCAATTTGACTTCTTTTTACCCTGAGGGGGGGAAGCAACTCAGTGCAGCAAAATTAAAACATTGCTTTAAAAAGGGAAACATGCTGAAATCAAAGATTTTTCTCAAATGAGGCTATGGACAAAGTTATCCATTTCAAAAAGAATATTTATAAAAGTCATTATGTAGTTGAACAATCTTAAGAGAATCAATTAGGCCAGCTAAGGAATGCTTCCTGACATGGTTTTTTATGACATTTCAGAAGCCAGAATTTTAGTAATGCTTGAATAGAATCATAGGGAGAAAGTTCAACATTTTTCTCCAGGGCCGCTAGCATTAATGGTACAAATTCATTGAACTGGCACCATAATAATCACTACCAATTAGTGTAGCCATGCTCCCTGAATGTACATATCCAGAAGGAAAGATTTTTATCTCTTTCATCTTTAAATCTGGACAAGGAGTAGTAGCTCGGCTCAGGCATGTTACCAGTTGTCAGCTGATGTGATCAAAACAGGGCAAGGCCGTGTATCTGAGGCCCCTCCTGCATTTGTATAAAATTAAGTTATTTTCAGCCATTTTCATCCTTGTGATACAAATAAAGAGGGAAGATGGGGCAGCTGGGTCTTGGATCAAAATAAACTCTCCTGACCTCATCTACAAAGATGAAAATTAATCTAATTCAAACTTTCCCAAGCTGTGTTCTCAGGGCACAGAGGCCACTGTTCATGATGATGCCAGAGTGTAGCCAATGGACACTGAAGTCTTCCATGAAGAACCATATCCGAGAACTCCGTGGGCTGATCAATGAAAGCACCAGTAGGTGGCAAAGACCACATAGTCTCTTCCCTCTACCAGGAAAGCTCTGGGTTTTGCCTATCTGGTTTCAGTCAACAATAAAGATGCCGACCCCTGCTTTGTTGCCCATATCTCCTTCTGAGAGCAAGAGACCCACCACAGAAATCTTAATCAGCACTACAATAACAAGGAATTTTTAACCTCTCTGTGTATGTCCCTTCTTCCATAAAATAAAAATTATAATGGCATCTTACTCATAAGGTTGTTGTGAAAGTCAAATGAGTTTATATACTTAAAGCATTTAGAAGAACACTCAGCGTAAAGTGCCCCATAAATTATAGATGCCATTATTTATGTATTTGACAGACAGAGATCACAAAGGCAGAGAGGCAGGCAGAGAGAGAGAGAGAGGAGAAAGCAGGCTCTCTGCAGAGCAGAGAGCCCGATGTGGGACTCAATCCTAGGACCCTGGGATCATGACCCGAGCCGAAGGCAGAGGCTTGAACCCACTGAGCCACTCAGGCGCCCCTGTAGATGCCATTCTTATCACTACCATCATTGTTGATATTGTTCTCATTCCTATGATTACTACCGCTATTATTATTATAATCCCAGCCCCTTGCCGAACCCAATAGTGTTTTTAATGTCACCACATTTGCAGATTAAGCTAATCAATCAGCAAATGATGGAATTATATTTGCCTCTGTTCAGAACTTCCTAAATCTTGGATGCTTCATTGGGGCTATTCTAACTGACACTCCTAATAATAGTTGATGTTAACGTGGTTCTTGAGTTCTATCAAGGCAAGAATTTCAAAGTTATTCATGAAAGGAAAAAAAAATGGGTAAAAGCAACCTGTATGTCCCATAAGGGAGAAATGATAATATTATAATGTTAATGATAATACTAATTCAGTGATAATAGGTCAACTGGGTAAATTGTTGAGCCACTGAAAGAAATTGTAAAAATGTTTGTTGAACTGAACTATGAGGCATTATAGAAAAATGATATGATGGTAAGTTAAAGCAGAATATACAGTCATACATTTTCCATGATTGAAACCCTATGATAAAATCTATGCATATGGGGCAGTCTAAATAAATCTTTGAAACAATGATACGTTTTGTCAAGTTAGGAGGATCTGAGAATTCTCACTCCTTTGACACACTTTCTGCGATGAATTTTTCATAGTAGAAATACTTGCATTGTACACTATTAATTAGATTCCTCCAATGTTAAGTGACAAAGTCATTGAAAATAAATCCTGTTGTTTTCAAATACAGAAGAAGCATAGGATAATCCTCCACAGTTTTGATAGTAATCACTTTCCTTAATCATACTCCATCAAATATTAAATTAAAATCTATCAAAATTTTTGTCAAAGGTAGCTCAATAATGGGCAATAAGGAGGTCACATGGTGTGATGAGCTCTGGGTGCTATATGCAACTAATGAATCACTGGAAATTTTATCAAAAACTAAATATGTATTATGCATTGGCTAATTGAATTTCAGTTAAAAAATTAAATAAAAATAAAAATAAATAAAATTGATGTTTAAACATCAAAAAATTTTCAACGTTTAAATCTTTAAATAAATAATATGTTATTGCTGGTATAACTATGGGTTAACCTACCTTAATTCATTACAGCATATAACTGTGGTGCATGAGTGGATAAACATTATAAACACTAGCACTTAACTGTATACAGTTGGCTGCTGAACAGCATGGGGACTAAGAGCACCAATCCTTGTCCAGTCAAAAATCTGTGTGTAACTTATGACTCCCCCAAAACTTGACTAGTAATAGCCTACTTTTGACCGGAAGACTTGCCAATGCCATAGACAGTCAATTAGCACATATTTTGTATGTTATATGTATTATATACTGTATTTTTATAATAAAATAAGCTAGCATAAAGAAAATGTTATGAAGGAAACCATAAGGAAGAGAAAATACATTTACAGTACTATACTACATTTTTTTTAATTGCATAGGAGTAGACCAATGTGGTTTAAAACTGTGTTGTTCAAGGTCAACTGTTTAACAGAACTTTCTTTTCATAAATCATCTCTACACCATGCTAGAGAATGTTGAAATCAAATGAGCCTCTACCCGATGTAGTTAGCAAAGAAGTGACTTAGAAAGAGTGGATTTCAGGAGGCAGTCCTACACAAATGAATCTGTTTCCAGTGGTGGGGCCATCCTGGGCAGAAGTCCTTAGCAACTAACATGGTTTCACTATATAGGTCTCTTGTATCCAGATCTCTATGACATTGGTCCTGGGAATTTCTTTATCCGGTCTGATAACACCTTGACGAAGTCACAGGTAGAAGCAAAGACTAGTTCACAAGTTATTTATGAGTGAATACAAGTTTCAAATAACATATCAAAAATTCATTCTTGCTTATCTGTGTAGTCTTATTCTTTAACATTAATGGGGAGAGAAAGGGGCGATAAACTCAGTGTTAAAAAATGAAGTGATGTACCAAGTGATTAGAAGTATGAGAAAAGCTGTTGTCAGCCCATCCCAGAGCTGATATCACAGCGCCACGGACTATTCCATCTCTTGGAATTGCCACTTGTATGGATGCTATGAAATGTAAATGAGATTACATGACAAAAATTCTATGATCCCCACACGACCAGGTAAAAATCCATTATTGGAAGAATTGTGTGAACTTTCAGCCATCATTCCCAGGTGCAGCCCCTCCTCACATTTTACTAATTATAAGCCTGTAAGACACTCCATGATGGATTCTGAGGGGCATTTTTATGAAGAATGACATAGAAAGAGAACTTCCAATGCAATATCCATACTTTAGAAGGTTAACAAAATAGCCCCAGCTGATGGGAAAATAGGAGGGAGATGCTTTGCCTCCATCCAGTTGTCCACTTCCCCAACACAGCCCAGGGTCTGTGGCCAAGATAAAAAGAAAACAACAATAAAACATAGAAACATAGTCACCTCTATGTATTGTGCCCAGTGATTTTAGAGGTAGGCTATGTATTTTTCCAGTCCCTGCCCTAGCTTTGTGCTTGGATGTATGAGAGATAGAGAACAGTGGCCAAAAGATGTAGACCTTACATGTCAAGTGTTAGGTCGGAGAAGAGCTTCATGGTAACAGTGTTTCCTAGAGTTGTCATTCCTCTTATAATCCATGAGTATCAGAGAATCAGGTAGTGCGGGCGCCTGGGTGGCTCAGTGGGTTAAGGCCTCTGCCTTCGGCTCAGGTCAGGATCCCAGTGTCCTGGGATCGAGCCCCACATCGGGCTGTCTGCTCCACAGAAAGCCTGCTTCCTCCTCTCTCTCTCTCTGCCTGCCTCTCTGCCTACTTGTGACCTCTGTCTGTCAAATAAATAAATAAAATCTTTTAAAAAGAAGAAGAAGAAGAAGAATCAGGTAGTGGGTGGGAGGTCCCAGCTTCTCAAGGGAAAGCACTGCTAGGTGGAGGTGGGTTTAGGGTTGTAATGGAAGCTAAACCTGGGAATAGGTCTGTACCAACACCTTACTGTTCAGCAATAGGCCTGAAAAAGATTCTAACAACTTCCGAGTGGATAATGAACAGAAGCAAATGATACTTGTACATCATGTCTTCTAGAAAGCACCAAGGACCAGAAAGACTCCTGTTCACTCAAAGATGAAAAAAATATGAATTCATATAATGCTGCATCAAATGGAAATGCAGTTATATACAGCAAAATGAAGGAGAGAATGCATCATCCCAATGGCTTACAAAAAAAACCCTCCTGCAATCAATCACTTTGGGAATTTTCAAAAACAGAGCTGGGCAGCATAGACACAGATTGGTTTTCCTGACCAGCAAGAGGCAGAGTCCTCCAACCAGTCCATCCTTTTAAGAACAGGAATGTGTGATCAGAAGCCACTGAAAGATCTTGAGTAAGAGAGAGATAGATGATGTGAAGGGTTTCAGAAGAATGTAAGGACAGCTGCACAGAAGCAGACTTTCAGAGCTGGCTAGAAGACTCATGTATTTTATCCACTTCTATGATGAAATACAAGATGGTAGATCCAGATGCCAAGATGCTTAGATGGTCTGGGTAGGGAATGAATAGGAAGGGAGGCACCCTTGCTCTGGACAGTAGAAGAGATTTTTGAGGAGCTTAGAAGGAAAGTAAAAGTGGCTGATGGAGAAGGATGAAATGATTTTTGCGTAAGGAACAAGCAAACAAACCAAACAGAGCTTGGTATCCTTAACAGAAAGAAGATATAGCCTTAAAGAACAGGAACAGAAACCAGCAAAAGAATGGATGAGATGAAAACAACAGGATGACCGGCAAAAACCAGTAAGCAGAGAGAAGACAGAGCAGGGTAAGATGAGGAACAATTCCAAATAAATTAAACGTCTGATAGAAAAATTGAGATCTTCTTTGGATGACTAAATGGAGTAACCAACATTACGTAAAAAAAACAAATCATGAGTAAGGAAGACGCAGCAGACACTATTGGTGCAGTAGAAACCATATTCTCTACAAAGAGAGGTCACCTTTCATTCAGGTATCCACACCTCCAAGAAGTAGCCCTCTTCCCAGCTCAGGGGAAAATCCCTATTAATGGAAATCTCATTCCATCCAGTGTAATTGGTCAAGTGGAAGACACATGACTTAGTTAATCATAATGAGACCTATAGGCAAGTCTTCTGGGGGCTTCTGAGAAGAGTTTGCTAATGAAGATGTCCACACACAGGAAGACTGCTTTTCTTCTGGAAGGTGAGGCTGTCTTACTAGCATGGGGGGACTAATTCAAGATTAGGGCCCCCTCACACTAGCCTTGGCAGCCTTTTTGCTGGTTAGATTTAAAAATACTGATGTGCAGGACAAACGAGAAGCTCACCCTTTCTGAAATAAAAAAGAGCAAACCAAGTAAACATGCTCCTTCAAAATTTTCCTTCAGGGGCGCCTGGGAGGCTCAGTCATTAAGCACTTGCCTGTAGCTCAGGTCATCTGCCATCAGCTCAGGTCATGATCCTAGGGTCCTCATATCAAGCCTGGCATCAGGTTCCCTGCTCAGTGTGAAGCTTGCTTCTCTCTCCCAGTCCCCCTGTTTGTATGTCCTCTCTCGCTCTCAGTCAAATAAATGAAATCCTTTTAAAAAATAAAATATAATATAATTATACTTGAAAATGTCCCTAATAAGCTGAAAAATTAATCAAGAGTAAGAATTAAAAATGAAAGAGCAGAAAGCTGAGGGTGAATATAGAAAAAAAAAATGTAAGCATATAAACTGGTTTTATTTTGTTTTATTTTTTTAAGATTTTTATTTATTTATTTGACAGAGATCAAAAGTAGGCAGAGAGACAGGCAGAGAGAGAGGAGGAAGCAGGCTCCCCGATGAGCAGAGAGCCTGATGCGGGGCTCGATCCCAGGACCCTGGGATCATGACCTGAGCCGAAGGCAGAGGCTTTAACCCACTGAGCCACCCAGGCACCCCTATAGACTGGTTTTAAAGAATTGTGGTAAATAATATGATTCAGATATAAGAGGATATATAATTGAATTAAAATCAATGTATTCATAATTAATTAAATCAAAGATTTACTAAAAATAGTATTCTACGTTCTATAACTGAAGACCAGGAAGTTAAGAGGTACTGGGAGTAAGCATGGTTTGCTAAATTCCTTATGTATGAAGGAAAAGTCAAAATACACTTTTTGTATAAATTTTTCATCACAGATCTACAGATGGGATAGTATTTTATAAAATATTAAAGGTAGCTCCTAAAATAAGACCATATTATTATCTGCTTGTTACAGTGGGAGGAAAAGGTACACAGAGATTAAAATCTTCCCTCAGAAGAAAAGATAAATATGTCATTCCTTTCGAGATAGGCAAGACTCCTCTCTGCATATGGTCCCTTTAACTTACTTTCTGTGAAACCCTTTCAACTGTGTCAAATATTTCTTGCTGTGTCCTGCTGATACAACCAATTATCACTTTTTCCCTGCCCCTAAAACATTAAATCTTCACTTTTTAAAAATGTATACCAGGGATTTAAGGGTAAGAGAATATACTCATTTTATGTTCAGTTTTCAGAAGTTTAATTTGGATACATCTTAATGTGGATTTTTTTTTTTAAATCCATTTGGGATTCTCTCAGTTTCTTATATGTGTGGGTTTATGTTTTTCACCAAATTTAGGATGTTTCCAGCCTTTATTCCTCCAAATACTTCTTCATTCTCACTCTTCCTCCTCACCTTCTGGGCCTCCAACAATAAAAATGTTAGCAATTTGGTCATTGTCCCACATGTCCACTAGAATATTCTTTTCTTTCTTTTGTTCATATTGGTAAATTCTATTGATCTTCCTCAAGATTCTGATTTTTAAAAAAATAGAGATGTGAAGAAATCTAATTAAAAATATATTTCCAAGACATATTCCCTAAAAATTCATAGCGTACTTTTTTTCCCAGAGCTCTTCATGTAACTAGGTCCTTCTTATTTTTCAGATCCAGATTTAACTGTCACTTTTACAGGGAATTGCTCCAAGTTTACTTCTACTATGTTTTTTTTTTTTTGCACAATCTGTAATTATGTTGTTTATATATTTTAGTGGCTTATTTTCTGCATCTTCTCCTAAAAGCCAGTTCTAAATGCCAAGAACCACGTCTTGTTTGGTACTGATTTGCACAGAGCAGGCACTCAGAAAATACTATTTTGAATCAAAAGTGAAGATATAAAATAGCTACACTGTGTATGTGCAAAGAGAAACAACTGTCATGGCTCACATATTCTAGTGAAGCTCAAGTTAGACAAAAAAAAAAAAAAAAAAAGATGATGCATGTGCCCACAACCTGGAGATTTTAAGATGGGTAAACCCTAAGGAGGGGATCCCATATGTGGCCCCTTTTTGCCTAGATGTGCCTAGATAAAATAAATTTAACGGGTGTCTAAAGATTTTTGAAAATCAATTTCCATCTTAATTTCAGTCTAGTTCAGAGATACTGAAAAAGGTCTAGATGCATAAGGCACAACAAATTCCTTGAAAGCCTCTTTCCTCCATTCTTCCTTATTTTCTCCCTCTCCCCCTCTCATTCTGTTCCTTCCTTGCCCTTCTTCTCCCCTCATTCTCTCTCCTGTACAAATATCCCCCACCATGCTTCCCCACTCCCAAAACCCCAACGTCCCCCCCGTCACACCAGCTGGCACCACAGGTTCCCTGTCCTTTCCTCTTGCCTCCCCTTCACACTATCATTTTTCTTCTTCTCTTGTCCTTGCTACTTTCCTGCTTCTTTACTCACCATTAGCCTGGTCTGATATTAAAAGCCAAGGAGCTAATTGATGAGGGCAGAATTCTTCTTTGCTGATAAATTTGAAGAAGAGACCAAGTGGACTGAAGAAATAGAAAGTATTCTCCCTCTGAGGAAAGGTGAGGGAAGAGGGGGCTGTACAGGAGATAGACCCTGAAGAGTAAAACCAAGCTCCTGGACCACATCATAATGGCACTCAAGCATAAGCACAAGGTGCCAAATCCATGCCAACCCATTCCAAGACATTGCTTTTTCTCACATTACTATCTGCTCCCTATTCTCCATCCATTTTTCTCTCTGTTGCTTTTCCCTATGAGGTTTCATCAGGGTTTTCCCCCTAATGAATGATAACTGTGAGCTGGAGGCTGAAATAGAAAGTTGTCTGTCATGTTATCATTTTGAAAAAGGCAAAGTTCATGAAGAAATGTTCAAACATAGCCTAGAAATCTATCTACTGGATGAAGACATCATTGACCTAGGTTGAAAGGAACTGGCTTTAGGCAAGGAAGTATAATGGTTAGGATCACAACTTGGGAGAATGCCGGATCTGCCTTATCTCAGTTCTACCCCTTAGCAGTGGTATAACCTCGAGTCAGACAGCGGACATCTCTGGTCCCAGTTTCAGAAAATAGAAATGATAGTATGATGTCTCCTAAGGTCTCTGTAAGGATTAAGTGAATATGAAGTGGTAAAATGATGCCTGGCACTGTAATCACATTCGTCAAGTTTAGCTGCTGTTGAATTAGACATAGGTTGGCTGATCTTATCCCAGAAGACAGGGAGGCTTAGGTTCATGGAAGCTAAACAGTCTGAATAGAGTTGAGACCAACATATATATACCAAGCCCTTAACTAATATCCTCCACCAAGTACTAAACACCTTTAATGTAGTCTTTGCTTGTGTTTACATGTAAATAATTGCAGTGTGCGATTTTCACTCACAACAAACTCTGCAAAGTGTGGGGTTCAAAAGACACCCTGAGTTCTCCCCAAAACACAGAGGTTGCTATACAGGCTCAGAGAAGAGGTCTGCACACTGAAAAATTCAAAGAGCCATCCTCCCAGGCGGGTTCAACCAATGAACCAATGGCCAGGATACTCGCAGAAAATGCTTTTTTCCCCTGAGAGTTCCATAGAATTTAAAAATGAAGGGGGTTGGGGGAAGGCAAGTACAAAAGCTAGGAGGCACCAGTGAGGGGAGGCAATTGTGTTTTATTAATCCATGATTAATCCAGCATGCTAAGGAAGACTTTTTACAGAATCAAAATTTATGTGGTTTTGATCCACACAGGTTAGAAAACACCATTGCATTCACTTGCCAGTGCCTCCTTTGCTTTGTGCTTGAGTCGTATTCTTGAGTCTGGTAGGAACAAAGGATAAAGAGCATTTATATGAGGACCAGCAGCACAGGCACTTTGATAAATGTCCTTCTTCCTCTCCCTTTCTACAAGATGCTTCATAAATTTCCCAAGAAAAGCCTTGGGTTTATATTTGCACTATTTCCCCTCAAAAGCCAAACAACTGGAAATTGCCCCAAATGCAGATTTCTGTAACCCATGGAAAGTGTTTTCAGCAAGGAATGGGGGGATGGCAAATCCCACTCTGAGCTCTTGCAAGAAAGTGGTGAGAAAGGTACAGAGCATTTAAGGTTCCAGTGAGCCAGCATTTCTTCACCAGGGTAAGTGAAAGAGTCCTTTCAGAATCCAAGAGTTTTCTCACAAGTTTTAGTAGAAGAAGAATGAGAGCCTTTGGCTATGGCAAAGAAAGAGCAAGAGAGTTTCAGGAAAACAAAGAGGAAGCTGTCTCTGCAAGACCCAGTCAGTTTCATCCACCTGGGGTCTGCTATGATGTGATTCTGCAAACTGGCAGGAGATATGTTTGAAAAAACTAAGACATTTTGAGGCCATTTCCTCTCTTCATATTCTACCTGGGAAGAGGAGAAATGAGTCTTCTCCAGGAAACCCTTGTGGTCTGTAATACAGAAATCTCCAATCTTGGTGAGACTTTTCCAGACAATGCATTGTGTTGAGGCTGATAGTAACACAAACAGAAGGGTAGGATGGGGTAGTAATCACAAGAAACCTTCCCAAAGCACACCTAGGGACATGGGAAGTGCTTAACTCTCAGTTCTGAAAAGAACATTTCCCCCAGTTCAGAGCTTTATTCTAAGTCACAAAGGAAACATCTATAAATAAACCCATTTGAATGTCTGTGTCTGTTCAGGTCCATTAGACAGAACTATAGCCTTTGCTCACTTCTGCTCTGCTGATAAGAAAATGGGTTTAGCTTCTTTTTTCTCTTCTCTTCACACCACTTGGATTTGTTTCATGTAAAGCAAAACAAGCACTCTTACTTCCTTCTTGTTATTTAAGTAATGTGTTTGTTGCTTTTATTTTTTTATTATTTTTTATTATTTTTTTATTTATTATTTTTTTTTAGTGTTTAATGATTCATTAGTTGCATATAACACCAGTGCTCATCCCAGCACATGTCCTTCTTAATATCCATCACCTGGTTACCCCATCACCCTCACTTCTGTAACCCTCAATTTGTTTCCTGGAGTCCAGAGTCTCTCATGGTTTGTCTCCCTCTCTGATATCTTCCCATCCAGCTTTCCCTCCCTTCCCCTGTGGTCCTCAGTGTGGTCCACCTGTCGCTGAAGGAAGGTTCCAGTTTCTCAGGCCAATCAGGACTCCAAAAGATCCTTCTTTGGCCATTGCCATCATCCTGGGTCTGGACCTGACCTCATGATCACACCTAGGAGAGGAAAATTAAAGCTCCACTCATAATGTTAAGTGGGGTGACAACCTCAAGTTTCTCATCATCCAGTAAGATAGTCTGAACTCATTCATGGAATGATGGAAGAGTTTCCTGCAGTGAGAGAGGCAAGCCTCAATATACAAACACTTTCCGGGCGCCTGGGTGGCTCAGTGGGTTAAGCCGCTGCCTTCGGCTCAGGTCATGATCTCAGGGTCCTGGGATCGAGTCCTGCATCGGGCTCTCTGCTCAGCAGGGAGCCTGCTTCCCCCTCTGTCTCTGCCTGCCTCTCTGCCTACTTGTGATCTCTGTCAAATTAATAAATAAAATCTTAAAAAAATATATACAAACACTTTCCAATTTTCTATTCATGCCATATTTTTTTAAGGTCCCATTGGCCAAAACAAGTCACATAATCAACTACAGATTCAAAGAGTAGAGAAATGAATTCTACCTCTTCATTGGAGAATTGAAAAAAACACATTTCAAAGAGACATTTGGGGGTGAAATGAATTACTGTGGTCCTCTTGTAATTTTGTGAATTTTCCTTAGTCATGTCATAAGAAGAGAAACTTGAAAAATCCCAGGCATGTGAGATCACTGGGGTTATTCAAGAAGCAGTAGGTTGAGAGACAGCATAGAGAAGCCATTTCAAGGGTGAAAGTGATTGCTCTAGACTGATTAAGACAGCAATCTCCAAAATCTCCCAAACTTTGTGACTGAGTATGATAGAATTAAGGTCTTATTCTACTTCTTACTTTTCTCCCTAAAACAGGTCCTCACTCAGTAATTCTCCAACCCAGTAAGTGACAGTACCATTGTCGAGTTGGTTCAAGCCAAAGAAATGAGAATCGTTCTGGATTCCTACCTGTCCCTTATTCCCATTTCCTAACCATCCACAGTCTTACTCGTTTTATCTGTCTACAATTTAGACAGATAAATTGTATCTGTCTAAAGATACAATTATCTCATCCTCACTGCCATGATGGCTATCTGCCTCCCCTTCATCTTTCACTTGGGACTTTTACTGTGGTCCCCTAATTGGTCTCCCTGGTTCCTCACTTGTCCTCTTTATAATTATTGTCCAAACAACCACATTGGGATCATTTTAAAAAATGTACCAGAGGATGATATATCTCCACTTAAAATCTTCTATGGCCTCACACTGTATTTAGAATAAATTCCAAAACTCCTGATTGTCACCTAAAATGCTCTTTACAATATGGACCTTGTTTGTGTCCAATCTCAATTTATATAGCTCTCTTGTTTATTAACTATATTCTAGTCAAACTGATCTCTTTTTTTTTCCTTTTCTGAACACATGAAATATACAAATCTTGGTAAATACACAAATCTAGGTAAAATCAAATTACATGACTTCCTTGCTTAAAAATAAATAAGTAAATAAGTAATCATTCTCCATTGCCAAGCAACCAAACCAAACTCGCTCGACGCTCCTCTGCTCCTAGGTGTCTAACCCTAACTGCTCTCCTTACTATTTATAGGGTTCTGCCCTTGTCAAGATATGGCTCCCACAGCCAAGATACTGCTGCTCATCTGTCCTGCCTATGGCCAGGTGAGACCCTCATCTCTGGAAAAGTCTCTGCTCTCTTCATATCCCCATTCCTTAGTTCCCCCTCAATTCTAGCATGCTTAAAGACTTCATGTCCCCAAATTTAAGATGAGTATCAGCACGGCAAGGAATTTAGAGCTATCAGAGCAAGCCATGTAGTTGTTTTAACCATGACACTTCTCAAAGTTATACCCATTCTCTCAACCATCAGATCCTAGAATACTGACTCTTGAAGCCACACATTTTTGTGATACTGATAGTGGTAATTACTTTCCATTCTTCCATTGTATTTCAAAAAGAATTAAGGGGTTGGCATTGAATTACATTAGCTGGCTGAAACGAATCCTAAATTACTCTTTCTCTGTAAAACTAACAAAAGTGGACTGGGTCAAAATTTTCAGTAATGTTTAATACAAGCCATCAAAGCTGAGAAATCCTAATTATTTCATTGAGGTTTTTGGCAGGGGACGGAGAATCAGGAGGGTCTATCAAAGAAAACCAGCTAAAGTATATTCATAAAATATGTTCTCTGAAGTTGCAAGAAAAATGGAAGAGGAAACTCTCAGTGTACCACTGTGTATAGAGCCCCAAGTTAACGTGTTCAGTAAGACAGCAAAGTCCAGAATGTTGCTACTAATCCACACACTTCTATTTGCTCACAGACACACTTTTATTTGCTTAGAGAAAATGTGGATGGATTGCCAAGAAACCAGAAAAAGCAGCTTCCTATGGGGGAGGGGGAATGAGGCAGATTGGAGCAAGGGTGGGAACAAGACTTTGCACTATAAACCTCTTTAAATTTTGGGTTTTGAGCCATATGAATGAATTCCACCACCACCAACACACACATGGTTTCCTAACTTCTGTTAAAAAAAAAAAAAGATGAAGAAGAAGAAAAAGAAGAAGAGTTTATGTGGAGATCACAGGGTGACAGGATCCCATTAAAACCACATTACTCTAGAACTTTGGAAATATAAAATCAACAAAACCTTTCAAACAGTCCTGCTATCTATATATATGCAACAAATTTGATTGCTATATAAATATAAGTAAATAAATAAATACATTCTAAAATAAGACATTGTCCAAATGAGAGTGTAGCAGTTATCAGCTTTATCAATCACCTTAAAAACTTTTTTTCTCTTAGGTAAGACATATAAATTCATTTATCTTTTCAAGTTAGTGAAATGGTCCAAAATTGTCATAATAGTTTATTGTGACAGCACTGTATAGAATGTAATTAATGCAACCACTTATTATTTTGGTTTGACCCAAAATAATACAACAAAAGTATTATTTTGGGTCAAACCAAAATAATACTTTTTGCTTGTCCTGTATCAATTTATTTTGGGAAACTATGCTTCCCATTCTCCTTCCCCCTACCCCTCACACACACACACACACACACACACACACACACACGATTTTGTGTAATTTAAATGCAGCTGTCAGAGTTAAATGCTGGGGTAGCAAAAGTTGACTGCTGTGCTCTATTCTCCCACATGCCCTGATTGTTCCAGGAATGAACATGAGACTCAGATCTGACCAAGCAGAGTCAATGGATAGGAGGTGGGGACTGTTAAAGATGCCGAGCAAAAGAGGATTTCTCTATTTTTGAACTGACAAGTTCTAAGAATCATATAAACCTGTAGCTGATAAGACCCATTACTGCTATCCATTAGCATTCTCAAAATGAGAATTATATCAATATGGACATTTTTTTAAAAAGAAAAAGAAAATCCTGATAATATCAGTGAACAGTGGATCCAGCCATATTCTGAGCCAGTCTGTCCCATGGATTTACCAACTTCACAAGCCAATGAAATCTTTACTGTTGCTACTTTGTAACATATTTCAAGTGTTCTTCAATAAAGTCTTTATGCTTTTACCTGTACATATTTTAGAGCTTCTTTAGAAACTCTGGTCTTTCTTGACATTATTTCTGAATTTACCTGGAAAATGTAGAAAACATAAACTTCTAAGTTTAAGAGATTCAGAGAAATTCTTCATGTGACCAGTGAATCTGGAGCAAGGTAAGGCAGCTCTTTCATGAGGAGGGCTGGGCTATAAGGTAAAGGGAAAAATACACAAAATAAAATTAGGTCTATGGTTCCGAAAATAATCCATGCCACCTTACTTCCATAAATGAAATATTATTTTAAAATCTTCTTTATTTTTTAAATAAGATAATCCTGATAGTAACTGCAATTGACTCCAGGTACCTATATATGCACATCCTTCCCATATATTTCATTAAAGGGGCTAATTAACTTATTTATCTGTTCATTCAACAAATTTTTACTGAGTTACACTATATGCTGGATGTTGTTCCAGAAACTGGGGATATAACAGATGAAGTCTCTGTCCTCATGAAATTCACATGCTAACTGAAGGTGACATAAAAATAAATACATCTATAATATATCAGGTGACAATTTTTTTTTTACTGCTAAAAAGAAAAATAAGACAAGATAAGGGGAATGGAAAATGTTGAGGATAATGTACCAATTTATATACATAAATAAGAGATGCCTTCTTGGACTGGGTAACTTTAAAGCAAAGATTTGAAAGCAGAGATGTCATAGCCATGTGATGTCCTGATGAGGGTAATTCTGAGTACAGTCACTGGAGACACAGGGCATAGAGAAGGATGACAGAAGATTGAAGCAGGGGAAGCTTTGAAGTTGAGCTTTGTCTCCTTGAAATAATAAATAAAAAATAAAAGGGGAAAATGAAGAGAAGAAAGATGCAAAGATATTGGATAATTAATAGGAGCAAGGTCATAAATTAGGATGGCCTGATTCAATTTGAAATTAAACAATTCAGCAAACATGTAATCAGCACCAACTGCCCACTAGCATTTGTGCGTAATGCTGATTGTTTGGATATGATTGGATATTACTGTTTGGATCAATATATGTTTAAGGTGGTGTTAGTTCTCTGGGTCTATAAGACCAAACAACCCTCGCATGAGGAATGGGATCTTTCCTGAAGGCTGAGGTTTTCATCCCACAGCCATACTCCCCCAGCCCCAGCCATTCCCTGTGGAAAAGGCTTGTTTCTCAAGCCAGAAACTTGGAGCGGAGAGGGAGGGTCTTAAGACGGAACAGAGGAGGAACTCTTCCTTGGCCATGACTACAGACCAAAGAGGCAGGACAGACCTACTGGGATGAAACTTAAGAGGACACATAATATGTTAAAAGGTGGATTGAGAGCCAGGAACCCAGTGCCCCAGGCCAGCTGCACCAGCAACAGGGTGTGGGAGATAAACTGAGTCAAGGTCAGACACCTGTACTTGTTAAGTCTCCACTGCTGCCAGCCTTTGCTTTATCTCTAGAAGTATTTGTTCCATCTTAAGTAAACTCTTTTTGAAAATCATCTCAGATGAGCGAAGAGAAGTGAAAGGGAGGGGCTTGCTACACTTTAAAGGGAGGAGGTGGCTCAGAGGTGACAGTAAGAGATCTTGAGAGAACGTGAAGTGAGAGAAAACTTTGAGTGGCTAAGTGAGTGCCGCTAACTACCCCAGGCCATCTGTCCTTGGAGAAACCTTGGAGCTAATGGTTCAGAGCAGGGACTATCCAACAAGGAAGGCTGTATGTGGAAAACACACCCCCACTCCTCTCCACACATAGGAGCTGGACAATTTACCCTTTACTCCTCAGTTTCTACCTCTGCAAAATGGGGCTAATATTACCTCATAAAAACCATCAACCATGTTTTGTTGACAGAAAATTAACATACCAAGGCTATGTAAATAAGTCAGCGCTGAAGATGGGTCTCAAATCTACTCTTCCCCACTCCCGACTCTGTGTTCTTAACCACACACCATCCTGCTTCCCCATATCATTGGCACAACCAGCAATCCAGACATCCAAACCAGAACCTGGAAAGTCACCCTGGCCTCCTCCTACCTTCTTCACCCCCAGATCCACTCATAACCAAATCCTGCCATCCCCCCCATCTCAATGTCCTTCAGACCCATCCCCCTGCTACAGTTCCCACGATTCACCTCAGTGGAATTCCCTTTTCACCTTCTCTTCCTAAAATCCAATAGAGTAAATACAATAATAGACAATAACATTCACCTTCTTAACTGTTCAATGGTTTCCCATTGACTAATTGATGGTTCTCAAACTTTATTGTGCATAGAAATCACCTGGGGAACATGTTAAAATGCAGATTTTTGACTCAAAAATTTGAGAGGGAGGCCCAGGAATGTGCATAGTTCATAAGCATCATACACGTGAGTGATAAAAGTAATATGTAGATGTTTCTTAATCAAAGTAAATCCATAGACTACCATTGGGGAGTTGGTTAGAAATGGAGATTCTGTGGCCTGGCTTTAGTCCTACTCAATCAGAATCTAAATTTTAACAGAGTTCTCAGCTGATTTGAATGCATGTCAAAGATGTAGATGACACTTTGATCTAAAGAATAAAATATCAAATCATTTTCCATGGTATAGGAGGCTGGTCATGACCAGAATTCTTGCTGTGATCTAAGCTTGACAAACTGGGGAAACTGAGGCACAAAAAAGCAACTGTCTTCTTCATCTTGGTCTCCCCAGGGCCTAGCACACTCTCTGCTACATAAGACACGCTGCTTTGTTGATATAGGCGGAGTCAAAGTGAACCACTTCAGTGTGTATTTTAAAACACATTTGGTACAGCATGACATTCATACGGTATCTTCATCAAGGTATGATTTAACTGAAGTGAAAAAGAATGGATGGAGAAAAGATGGTCAGTGTCATATATTTTACTCCTTATATTTTATATTTTACTCCTTACATTTTTTTAAGGATATATTTTACTCCTTAAAACACTGAACATGTTATCATTGGGCAGGGGAGGGGGGGACTTCGTCCTGTCTGTGCAGTCCTCACTGTTCGCAGTTGATTAACTGCCTGAAGTCAAATCCACGCTCTATATATTAAAGCACAACCCCCACCATTTTTTTGTTTTGTTTTGTTTAAGAAGAGCAAACTTTCGTCACAAAGATACAAGAACAGTCAATATTGATCTTCTTGACGGATGGCGCACCTCACGCCACAGGCCACTCAAGCATCTGCTCATAACCACCCAGCCCTCCCTTTTGTGGGGAAATAATGCTAAGTGGCCTCCTATGCGATCGGCTGCAGATTGCAAATATTTAAAAGAAATAAATTTCTCTGAATGAAAAGCACCTTTCTTTGTTCTCCAACCCCCTCTCCTCCTAAGTCATGTTGATTTTAGGGCTGTGCATACTGCCAGCACCTGTACGTTTCAATTGTTTGCTTGCCAACATCACCGTGGTTTTCTTGCTTGGGTTCAGGAACCATTCTAAGTACAGTAGCCAATGATGGTGTATTTTCTTTCTCTCTTGGCAATCTGCAGGGGAAGCACCGGCTTCAGGATACCTAGCAGCAATTGTAATGAGAGGACATAAGGAGAGAAGGACAGAAATTGGAGCTTCTCTGACTGAACACAGTCCCCATAGGATAATGAAAATAGATCACCTCTGCAGTCCAGAAAGAACGGCTTGGATTTCCTCACGAAACTTATTCCTTGACAGAGAGTTCTTCAATTTGACTTGGGGAAATCCAGAATCATTCTTTAACCGACCCTGAAGACCCACAACAAGAAATAAGGGTGGGATTTCAGCAACAGGAAATTCAAATTGTGATTGAAGGCAGCCACTTAGAGTATCACCCCCAGGGTCTGAACATAAATATGGAATAAAACGATCATTTCTTCTACATGAAGCATTACCCACCATTTGGTGAAGTAGGATCATGCCCTGTGTGATCTTGATCTTTGCTCTTAATCTCTTCCCACTGAACATTAGTGTGAAAAGAAATGCAGCCAGGCATGGTGACCGTCCAGTGCAGGTGGCAAATGAGTGCAGGGACAAAAATGGTCTATGTGGAAAGCTTCAGTCCTTTCTCTAACCCAAAGCAGATGTCTCCTCCAAAAAAAGGGTTACAGCCTCTATGACCACCACCACTGGGGAAGGTATGTGTGCCTTTTCAGCCCCTACATTCTTTGATTCTACTTCCAGGACCAAGTATTTAGACATCCATGTGACTCCAAATCATGATGCATTTGGTTTACATGTGTGTCTCCCCCCAGACTTCAGGGATAAAGCAAATGCCCACATCTGAGCACAACAGTGCATTACATTCTGTTGGCTACAAGGATTGAGATTCAGAACCAGTATCATAAGATTTTTGTTGAGACGTCCAGGTTCAAGGTTTGACGGTGAGAGTACAGAGTCTGGGGTTGCCACAGTCACCTCACCGACGTGGCACCTTACCAATGTGGCAAGCACAAGTTGGCTTTGAATTGCTTTTTGGATAAAATGGCTTGAGTTGGGTGAGCTAAACCCTCTTCCTGCTCTGACTGGTGCCCGGGGACATGTATTAGTGACATGAGGATTTAAAATGCAATCTGCAGTCATGGAATGGTTTCTTTCACTCTGGGTTAAACTGATTAATTCTGATAAAGATGGTACTGATACTGGAAAAGATGATGCCCACTTTGCCTTAGTTGGCATCATTCTCCAATTAGCTGAGTCTGAAAATCCTAGGTACTTTCCTTATCCTCAAAATGAAAAATATGATACTTGCTACAAACACAACTAAAAGAAAGAGGTATTTCGCTTTTGTTAACATATGTAGTAAGCCACAGAGTAAGGAGCTAAAATCAGCCTCCCTATTTGCACTAAGTTAGGATGATCTTCCTGAAATTGCATAACAAATGTTTTGAATTATATGAAAATCATTAAGCCACCTTCGGTTTCTTGTAAGACCTCCACGAGTGACAGAAATGTCAGAGGAAACATGGAAATACTGTTGTATAAATTTAAGTTCAAAATTAAATTCAGATTTACACAAAACAAATGTGTATGAAGAGTTAAATATTTTTTAAAATATTGCCTGCAAAAATCTTCAACTCTAGATGTACTAAAATTTACATTTCAAAATAATTTATCGTAAATGTATCCCAATGTTGTCACTGTCTATAAAAATACTCTTAACAGCTTGAGAAACATTTGCATCAGCAGAAAGATTCTTCTGAAAATTAAAAATCATAAAAAAATTATTTGCAATCTTGGCTATCCATTGATATTTAATAGTAAGGCACTAAAATGCAGCCTGCAAACTGGGTTCCCTAGAACAAGGCTTGCTGACTACTGGGCTTCACTGTAGCATCAGGCAGTGAGCCTGCCTTTCCCATGACAGATCCCTCAATGTCAGAATGTGAAGGGCTTTTCTCTGCCTTCTCTACAGAAGAATGTTCCAAATACCAGCCCAGGAAATATTTATCTGGCTGATAAAATTCTGGGAATAGAACAGGGAAAAGGGTCTGAAGTTCCCACAAGACTACCACCTAAAATTTCAAGAAACCCCTGTTTGGAGATTCCACATCATCTCTGAGTCCAGTGTCCCTGTGTTGAGAACCTCTCTAGTTTAATTTTGCTAGACAATAAATCCTTGTCTTGACTCTACAGGGTGAGCCAAGGAAAAATGGAGTTCTGGAACCAAACTATCGCTGGCCCTTTATTTTAGGCCCTGTGCCTGTTTCTTGCTATAGAAGTTATGAAAAACCTTCAAGTTCCAGGTTTCTTGGGAGTAGAATGAATTGATTCACTTCTCCTTGTAGCATCCCTGTGTAGACCTGTGTTGGGAATCACTCCATTCTGTTAGGTCAGTGACCACATTTTAACCAATTTGACAGCTTTCAAAAGAACTGTTGAAATTTCTCACTCAATATTATCTCCTCTCATTTTTTTTTTTTTACCTTGTGGGTGAATGCATTTTGTTTTAAAGCAGTGCTTCCCAATTATTTTCAAAATCACATGAGACAAAAAATATATAACATTTGTAGGGAGCAATGGGGTAAATGGATAAGACTATTCAAGGCCAAGGCCAACCGGTCTGACTTTACCTGCTATCCTACCCTTCACAACACTACTGAGAGGACTAAATCGATTAATATCTCAGCCTACCTGTGACCTATTTGCAACATACCATTTGGGAGGCTTTGTTCTGTTGTTGAATCTGAAGGGTCTGGGGAAAGGGAGAAGAGAGAAACAGATGTCATCAGTCTACCATGTTTAACCAGCCACCACTCACTGCTCACTCTTCTATATTGTCTAGGTTAGATGATGTTTTACCCTCTGTGGTCATCCATTTCTTGGTCCCAGAGTATCCTTCCAGCCGATCTAAATGGTATCTTTCTTTCTTTCTTTTTTTAAATTTTATTTATTTATTTGACAGACAGAGATCACAGGTAGGCAGAAGCAGGCAGAGAGAGAGAGGAAGGGAAGCAGGCTCCCCGCTCAGCAGAGAGCCCAATGTGGGGCTCGATCCCAGGACTCTGGGATCATGACGTGAGCTGAAGGCAGAGGCTTTAACCCACTGAGCCACCCAGGGGCCCCTAAATGGTATCTTTCTGATACTTCTTACCAGGAACACCAGAGGCTCTAAAGGCTTCTCTATGATTACTATCCCTGGAAGTAGTAAAGACCCCAATATCTCCACAAGTACCTAGATCCATGATGACTCTTAAGTACAGGAACCTGAACTCTAGACACATTCAACTAGGTCCCTGAACACTGGAGAAAGAGGCCCACCTATCCCAGCCAATGAGACAGAACTGCAAAGAAGACAAAGGAAATAAACTAAAAGAAGCTAACATACATTTTGATGGGACAGTCCAACCAGTACTCAAGATCGTGGGATTTGGAATTGATAATACCTGCACTGAAAGCCTACCTCCACCCCTTACTAGATACGTGATCCTAGGAAAATTATTCTAGCTCTCTAAGTTTCAATATCCTCATCTGGAAAACAGATTAAAGAGTAATTCCCGTTGCCCTGAATGTTTAAGTGAGAAAGCAGTTGCAAAGTGCCTAGCACAGAGAAAATATTAATGAGGGTTGAAAGGAAAAAGATAATATTCACAAAGAAGAAAAGATAGGGCCTTATAAAAAAATACCATTAAACAAGAATAAAAGGAATTAGGGCCGCAGTTTACAAACACACCGATACTTAGGCCCCCACCATCTGCATAGAAGCAACATACATATAAAGATATACTATTTATAATATAGGACATAAGTATAAATAGACTTGTGTGATGTATACATGTGTATACATACATTTGTCAATAGCATCTGAGGTCCTTACATGCAATGTACATTACAAGCAGTTCTAGGAATTAGCTTCTTGAAGTTGTTTTCCAGGAAAAGAACAAAGTTATCATCTCCACTTAGTTACTAATTAGCCCTTCAAATGGGGTCAGGCATCCTTGCCTACTGTTAGCCTTCTTTTAACAAGTGCATAAGCAAAAGTACAGCTGATGTCTTATTTTATCATCTGTTTTGCTCAGGAGCTAGTCCACGCACAATTCTATGTAGCAAAGAGAGCCCAATGTGAATATTTAAAATTAATACATCCAGACCATCACACACTTATAACTATGGACCAAATTTGTAAAAAGAAAAAAAATTACTAAAGTGAAAGAGAATAAATATAAAGGTCAACACCTCCTTGACAGATGTGGGTACATATATTACTAAATGTAAAGGTGTTACTTCTAAAGAAAACATAAACTGAAGTTCCTTTCAGGTTCTCCTTAGTGTTGAGGTTCAGATTGTACTTGGACAAAGGAATCATAATTCAATTATCCAAAGATTTATTACAAAACACTTTGCCCACACTGGATATTTTGATGTGTAAACATCAGAGTATTACACTCCCTCTATCCCAGGCTTCACATTTCAGATTTCATTAGCCAATAAAGCCAGGTTTATTTATAATAAAGTTAAGCCCTTCAAACCACTGACCATGGAAACCAGATTTTGAAATAATTCAGATTTGTGTTTCTGTTCTTTCTAATTAAGGGTAATATCGGGAAGCACAGACAGTGGGTAGCATTGTTCGAGCACCATGGATTTAAGCAAGAAAATCTGATTATCAGCTCATGTCAGAAGCCAAGCGATAATGCAGCTTAGCATTCGTTTGGGCTTTTTCTTTGGCCAAAAGATAATTACCGTTCGTGAGGCCTTACGTAAGTGTATCTAATATCTAAGGCCCAAAAATTTATGAATAGCAAAGACACACAATAGGCAAAGAAGAATTACTGTATTTATTATTTCTATGGCTTGTTCCACCATGATAATTTCATTATCTAGCAAAGTCAAACCTCTAAAATCAAAGTATAATTTCTTAAGGGACAAGAAGTTAAATATGCTGGCAAGGTTTTCTGCCCAATTTCCTCTGGTGAAAGTTATTTCTAACAAATAAGAAGTAGACCAGCCAGAATTCTAATAGGAAATTTACCAAAGGGGATTCAGAGTTACCTATTGAGGCCATTGCAAAAACAGATGCTAAGCTTCTACAATGAGGTATTTTTTCTTTCATAAAGTATTATTTCTTAATCCTGTGCTGTTGAAAATAAATGCAATGCTTCCCACCAAACATTATCGAAAATCTGAAGATTGAAAAGCACTTCTTGGCAAAGATAATGGTGTCAGAGTGAGCACTGCTGTACTAATGCAAACAAGCAACTTGAGTATATATCATGCAGAATAAATTTTGGGAATTCAGAGGGGAAAAGTTATTTTGAACTAGGGGTTAGAAGTTTGATATATAATAGCAGATCTAATTAGAAGGATGAAAAGAAACTGAAGTTGTGATATTTCTAAAATAAGAGTGTTGAGATCCTCCCAAAAAAACATAGAGAAGCACCTGCTTTTAGAAGGGAAAGATGGCATGATTGTCCTTAACTCTAGATTTTTTATTCTTTTAGGAATAACTTTTATTATTAATCTGCTATTCATCATATAGCAGTAACAACAAACCCTTGAGTACTTTGTATAGACCAGGCATTGTTATAAACACTTCAGACCTGTGAATTCATCACAACCCAATAAAATCAGTACTTTCCTCTCCCCATTTTACAGAGGAGGAAAATGAGTCACACAGAAATTCAAATAACTGTCCAAATGGCTCTCTCTACCCCAAACTTAAATATATGTAAGATTATCAATTTTATTCATCTTCATAACTTGATTTGGTTTTAGATCTCAAACTTCTAATCTTTAGCTCAAATCATTTTCCCCTGGCATGTCCAGAATTTATTCTATGAAGTCTATACTCAGGCTACTTGTATTACAACAGTGCTTACTCTGACATCATCCTGAAGCAAAAGGTTCATTAAGACTGGTCAACATAGGGGCGCCTGGGTGGCTCAGTGGGTTAAGCCTCTGCCTTCAGCTTAGATCATGGTCTCAGTGTCCTGGGATCAAGCCCCACATCGGGCTCTCTGCTCAGCGGGGAGCCTGCTTCCCTTCCTCTCTCTCTCTCTGCCTGCTTCTGCCTACCTGTGATCTCTGTCTGTCAAATAAATTAATTAATTAAAAAAAAAAGACTGGTCAGCATAGCTCCACTGCTGTCTCAGGCACTAACAATGAGCTCTCCAACTTTGGGTACATTGCCAAGCTCTCAGTTCAACAGATGCCAAACGCAACTAACGAATTATTGAACACTACATCAAAAACAAATGATGTACTATATGTTGGCTAATTGAACATTAAAGAGAGAGAGAGAGAGGTCAAATGGGAACAGCAGAAGTAGGAGAAAGGGTGACACAGAACTTGATGGAAGAAGATGAGGATCAGAGCCTAGGTATGGCAGCCCTACACACTCCTGCTTGCAGCTTCACTGATACACCAGTGAGGAGGAGCTGGTGCTTCAGGCCAAGTCTATCCTGTGCTTCTCTATCTTCTACATTTGCTTTGATGACTTTTTGACTGATTCCCCATGCCTTAACTTTCCTCTTGCATTTTTCTTATGTTTTATTCTTGCCTTACATTCTGGAATATGTTCCTCAACTTCTTCTTGCAGTATTCTGTTAAACTATTTACTTTTAACAAGCATATATTTGAGTCCATGAACAGTTTCTGTTTGTTGAGGGCTTCTTTTTCAAGGACACAGCTCTTCTTATTTCATGGATTCTCTCAGAATTCCCCATAAGGCACTAATTAGATATCATCCTTTGGCTTCTGAATTATATCTGTTTTTTCCAATGCCAATTTCCCTGTTGGGCCTTCTTGGTTATTTTTGTGCAATTGGTTTCCCTTAAATATTGACGATCCTTGGTACAGGCATACCTCTTTTTATAGCATTTTCTTTATTGTGCTTCACAGATATTGCATTTTTTACAAATTGAAAATTCCTGGCGACCCTGCATAGAGCAAATCTATCAGCACCTTTTTCCCAACAGCATTTGCTTACTTGGTGCATCTGTGTCAGATTTTGGTAATTCTTACAATATTTAAAACTTTTTCATTATTCTTATATTTGTTATGGTGATCTGTGATTGATGAATACAACTTGCTAAAAGCTCAGATGATGGTTAGCATTTTTTAACAATGAAGTATGGTTTAATTAATGTATATATGTGTTGGGTTTTTAAGACATGATGTTATTGCACACTTAATAGAATACAGTATAGTATAAACAACTTTTATAAGCAACAAAAAACAATACAAATTTATTTGACTGACTCTATTGTGGTTTTCACTTTATTTCAATGGTCTAGGACCAAATCCACAATATCTACAAGGTATGCCTATATTATGAATAAAAGCCTAGTTGATGAGTTTCCTTGCTGTTTGTGCAGATGTGCTTCTCTTATTGGAGAATTCAAGGCTTATTCCCATGACCATGAGCTTGGTAGAGGTGGTCAAGGCATGTGAACTGACTGGCTTCACTTCTGGGTGGGTGAGCTGGCTGGGGCAACTCTGAACACCAGAATGAGAAGGCTTCATTCTAAGGAACAAATTCCCACATGAGGAGTGTAGGTCCTCCCTCCATTAAAACCTCTCACTTTTTTTAGAAAAACATGTGTTCCAGTTTTGTCCTGGAGAGAAGACCCTGCCTGCAAATCACTCCTGCCTTTTCATCAATTCCTGGAGATTTTTACTTAATTAGGGAATTTGGAGAAAAGAACTGAGCATGCTTAACTCAATGCACTCTCCTTTGTCTTTGGGGTCTACAAAAAGCAGGTGATTCCAGTCTGGTTTTTTTTTTTTTTTTCCTATTTTTTTCCAATTTATTTATTTTCAGAAAAACAGTATTCATTATTTTTTCACCACACCCAGTGCTCCATGCAAGCTGTGCCCTCTATAATACCCACCACCTGGTACCCCAACCTCCCACCCCCCCACCACTTCAAACCCCTCAGATTCCAGTCTGTTTTTAGTCATGAGATAAGCCTATCAGGAAGAGTCTGTTGTTTCCAAACACCCTTGGGGAGTTCTTCCTTTTCCAAGTTCTACCATGGTAGTTCAGGCAAGGCTGCCATTTTGCCCAAACACCTAAATCACATTCCTAACCTATATGGTATTTCAACATCTATCAGCCACCTTCTCTGTCATCTCACTGGTTCAAAATTCACTCAGAGAAGAGAGGGGTTTTATTTATTGATCCCTTAGACCTCAGGATAAACATTTGTCTGGCTTTTTCGTTTGTTTTGTTTTCTGATATATTCAGCATCAAAGGAAGGTCAAGGATTTTTTTTTCCAATTTATTTATTTTCAGAAAACAGTATTCATTATTCTTTCACCACACCCAGTGCTCCATGCAAGCCGTGCCCTCCACAATACCCACCACCTGGTACCCCAACCTCCCACCCCCCCGCCACTTCAAACCCCTCAGATTGTTTTTCAGAGTCCATAGTCTCTCATGGTTCATCTCCCCTTCCAATTTACCCAAAAGCACATACCCTCCCCAATGTCCATAACCCTACCCCCCTTTCTTCCAACCCCCCTCCCCCCAGCAACCCACAGTTTGTTTCGTGAGATTAAGAGCCACTTATGGTTTGTCTCCCTCCCTATCATATGATCTCCCTGATATGAGGGAGTGGTGATACAACATGGGGGCTTAAGTGGGTAGGAGAAGAATCCATAAAACAAGAAGATCAAGGATTTTGAATGTACATATGCACCTTGTCTTTGTCACCCTTCTCACAATATGATACTTAACTGCCTACAATTTTCTTCTTCTACTTATTGATTCATCAAGGGCATGTCTTCTCATCAGCACATAGCATCCTGCCTCATTCTTTTAAAGGCTATAGTATTATATAGTGTTAAGAATGCATTTAACCAGTCCCTGTTGATAAATATTTTCTGAGTTTTGGCGAATGCTGCAATGAATAAACTTGGTTCTCATATTTCTTTATACGTGAGAAAATGTAGATGCCACCATTTGACTTGTGTTTCTCTGGCTCAGCTTCACATAATATAATAATAAGTAATGCATGTTCTTTAAATTCATTCTTTAAATGAATAAGGTGGCAAATTACTGGGAGTGTGAAAATAAACCACATCCAAGGTAATGTAGTAGTTGGACTTGTGCTATGGGATTTAATTTCTACTTAACTTTTTTTTTTGAAAGAGAGAGAGGGCACAGGCACAAACATGAGCAGGTGGAGGGGCAGAAGGAAAGGGAGACACGCAGACTTCCCAGTAAGTGGGGGGCCCAATGTGGGGCTGGATCCCGGGACCCTGAGATCATGACCTGAGCTCAGACCAAGAAACTGACACTTAACAGACTGACCTGCTTAGGTACCCCTCTACTTAGCCATTCTTGAATTCAACTTTCCCCACCTAAAAAATGGGAACATATTTTTAAAAACCGTTGAAAGATACAATAAGGTAACATCAAAAAGTTACTTAGCCCGGGGAAATGTAAGCTATTTTGAACTAAAATCATACATCCATGTAAATCATTTAATTAAGTGAGGTCTGGGTGCTGTGACCCTTTCATGGATTGGGAAAATCACCAGAAGTGCTTGGAAGTTACAATGCAAACAGAGCTGCCTCAAATCAAGAGGGCATATTCATGCCTCCAGGATTTCGAAGAGTATTCACAGCTCTATTATGCTCATTATAATCTCCTTCGATCTTCTGATGATAATTTTAAAAATTAATTTTTTAGTTATCTAGTTTCTTATTCTTCAAAGATTTATATAATGACAGCTATGTGAGCATTCTAAGTCTTAGGGAATTTATATGACATTATAAGCAAAAGTTTTTATGAAAACATTGCTTATACGCTAGGTGGTATTTAAAGCCAGTATGTTTCTAACCCTAGGGGATACAAAAAAGGTAAATGAATATAGTGGAAAGATCTTTAGAGCCATATAGACCTGAGTTTAGAGCCCAGCAATCACACATGCATTCACTCATTCAACAAAATTTAAGTGGTTTGGATGCCAGACACTATCTTAACTGTGGGTGAACAAATTCCCTGCTCTCTCACTTAAAAGATATTTAAACCTCATCAAATAATTTAGCTTTTCTTTTTTTAGGGTGCAATGCCAGCTCGTAAGCTTTTCATAAAGGCACCTATAAAGTGCATAGCAGTGTTCAGTAAATGTTGGTTTCTTCCTAATTTAAAACTGGAAATTTTCTTTCCCAGTTTAGCTCCTTCCCAATTAAGGCCTAAAAATTTAAGATAAGCCACAAACATATTAACACACTCACAGAACTTAATGAAGGAAACCTTAGCCCATAGAAGAATAAAGAGCAGAATAGTGACATCAAAACCAAGTTTAAGAAGTTAGAGATCCTAGAGCCTAGAACAGGCACATGGTCGATACTCAAAAGTGTCTATCGACTGGATATATTAATCAAGAATTCAAATAGCTAGAGTTTCACATTTGACAGGAGGCAACACAGCATGTTAGGGAAAGTTCTGTAACAACAATTAAGAGGTTCAAGTTTGAGTGTACGAAGAGTGTGGTCTACCAGCAATTTTTCCTTGGGTAAATCATGACCTTCTCCAGCCTCCGTTTTCTCACTTCGAAAGTGAGAAGTTTGAGCTCCATCCTTCCCAAGGTACCAATAATTCTAGGTGGAAAATACGTGTCAAAACTTCAGACTACCACTCTGAAGTTTATTTGCATAGTCTGAAGTCGAAAGGCACATGTGTCTTCCACCCTCCCATCACCTACCAGAGATAATTGTAAGGGCCCAGAGAGGTGGGTTTTATCGATATAGCTCTGTTTTATTTTTTACGCTAGTTTAAAGTATAGACCAGCAAGTTAAGAAACAAGTGTCAACACACACACACCAAAAAATCCATTTTAAAATCTAAAGACTAAAAATTAACCAGTCACGTCATGTTTTTAGCAAACACACTTACCATTGTGTAGAGTTTTATTGTCCCCTTGGTGAATAGAAGTCTTTAAAAATGTATATGCCTAGAACTGAATACCACGTCAAATCTATGGGCACCGCATGTTTAAACACCTGCATCTCATCATCAGCCCTTCATCATATTATTAAACAATAATTATACTTATGATGAGTAATGAATCCAAATATATCTTTCCTTGAGATATACTCGTTCTTGTGTTATATAAGTAACCCATTAACAGAATATGAAAACTACTCAGGTAAAACAGATTCATAACTATATCCAGATAATACTCAATAAAGTGTTTTTTAAGATTTTATTTATTTATTTGACACAGAGAGAGAGAGATCACAAGTAGGCAGAGAGGCAGGCAAAGAGAGGAGGAAGCAGGCTCCCCGCTGAGCAGAGAGCTGGATGTGGGGCTCGATCCCAGGACTCTGAGATCATGACCCAAGCTGAAGGCAGAGGCTTAACCCACTGAGCCACCCAGGCGCCCCTCAATAAAGTTTTTAAATGATTATAATGAATTGTAATGATGTCACCTTCTACATGAGTGAATCCTTGCCTTATTTTTTCTGAGGATAATCAATTTCATCATTTCTGTTCACCAGGATTCTAAATTTTACCGGTCTAGTCAGATTTAAATAAACCAAAAAAAAAGTTTTCCCTTGAAATTTCAGAAGTTTAGTTTGATTTTTCTCATATATGAAAGGAAAGTGAAATTCTGAGGTAAAAGCTAAGCTTGACTTTGCTTAAAACCAGTAACATTGGCTGATGGATGTACAGAGGCCTCCACAGGAAATAATCCACCTACTTCCCAAAACAGAGGGCAGCATTCTCAATCACTGCAATCAAAATGGGCCAGCCTCAAAAGACCTTCAACGTCTTAGTCTATAAGATTCAATACCAGTTAACTTCCAAAAGTCAAAAACAAACAAACAAACAAACAAAAATGGAGTGGTCTCATGAGAAAGAGAGACATAAACAGTGCCTTAATCAGAAGGAATAGTAGCAAAAGCTAACGTGTGTGGCAGAATTTCCACAGGTGCCAGCACTGCTCTAGGCAATGTACGTTAAATCCACAACAGCCTTATGAGGTAGGTGCTATCATTATCCCATCTTACAGATGAGGAGGCGAAAGCAGGGGAAGACAGGCCTGGGAAGATGAGGAAGTTAGGGCATCTCACAGGGTGGAAAGCAGCAAAGCCAGAATTGAACTCAGGCCATCGGACCCCAGGGTTTGCTTGTACCACATCCATCTTTCACCATGCATTCCACCTGCCACCCATTCAAGCAATAGCCACCTGGAAGCAGGTGCCAGCACCCTCAACATCACATTGCTAAGGAACCTGGAGTATAGTCAAGGGCTCGATGGTAATTCCAAACTCGACTCTGGAACTGAACCAGTGTTTTGGAAATCCATCCTGTCCTGCCCCTCAGGTTTTCTCTGGCTTCTTTCATCCTTTCTCAACACTCTAAAGCCCTGAATCTCATTGAACGACGTCACCTCTACCGTGAGTGAAGGAGGCTGTCTAAGCGCTCAGAGTCCTCGGCCACTCACAGTCTTCCTGAAATTGTTATTAATGTCGGGCCTTGATGCTCAGGCACAAAGTGTGCATCACAGAAGGAAGTTAACGTGATTCGAGTTCTAGCAACCGGTCCTGCAGTGTGGGATTGCTTACAAGACACCGAGCAGACTGTAGTCGCCCTCCCTCTCTCCGGAAGCAAGGCAGCTTCGAAGTGGGTTGAACACCCTCAGGTACCCTGAAGTTGTGCCCAAGGCTCCAGGTGTTAGACCTGGGAGGAGACCTTGAGAATCGGGCCAGCTGCCTGGGCACTCTTCCTGCAGGAGCCCCATCTCCTGAGAGAAATGCACGCCTGCAAACGTGTCTGCAACCTCCAAGAAGCCCGCTGAACAGTCCTGTTAAACCAAAGTCACATCCTGCCACTCACAGCCCTCCAGGGGCTCCTCATCTTATTCCGAGTACAATCCCCATTGGTTTCTTCCTGAACCCAACAGGACTGGAACCCGCATAGATACAGACAGACAGACAGGCTGAACAGGATCTGGCATCTACACAATGGTATTGGCCAATTCAGTATGTGGTTTTTGTTTGTTTGTTTGTTTTTATTTATTTGACAGACAGAGATCACAAGTAGGCAGGGAGGCAGGCAGAGAGAAAGGGAGAAGCAGGCTCTCCGCAGAGCAGAGAACCCAATGCGGGGCTCGATCCCAGGACCCTGAGATCATGACCCGAGCTGAAGGCAGAGGCTTTAACCCACTGAGCCACCCAGGTGCCCCAATTCAGTACTTTTTTAACATAAAAAGGGAGCTTACTGACAATTATCCTGAAATGACAGGTATATACCTGGACTGTCCAGGCAACAAGGAAGTCCTCTTATCTCTCATTTCATCTAGTACTCTCCACTCGTGACTTTGCTATTCCCTCAATATCCTATCCTACCTTATTGTCTCAGGACATTTGCACTTGCCGTTCATTCTACCTGGAATATACTTCCTCTATGTGTCATGACTTTCTTAACTTGATGGTCCAAGGACCTGTTTATCACCATCCTTTCTATTTCAATGAATGAAAAATACAGAACTTCCCTTGAGTTCCCCTCTTCTTTCTACCCGATGTTTGCGTATTCATTCAGCAAGCCATCTGATTAGTTTCCGACGCTGGAGCCACAGACTGCATATAAGTATAATCATACAATAATTTTCCCTTAGCGTAATGTTTCCAAGGTTTGTCCACATTGTAGCATGTATCAAAACTTCATTCCTTTTTATGGTTCAGTCCATTGAATGTATATACCACAGTCTATTTATTCTTTCACCTACTGAGGACGCTGGGTTGTTTCTAACTTTTGGCTATGGTAAAGAGAGCTGCTACGAACATTGGCATACTCATATCTGTTTGAGTCTTTTTTTAATTCATTTGGGTATATATCCATAGTGGCTACACCATTTTACATTCTTACCAGCAATGCACAGGGGGCTCCAATTTTTCCATATTCTTTTTATTTTTAATATTTTATTTATTTATTTGACAGAGAGAGAGAGAGACAGCGAGAGAGGAACAAGCACGAGGAGTGAGAGAGGGAGAAGCAGGCCCACCATGGAGCAGGGAGTCCACGGCGGGGTTTGATCCCGGGGTCCTGGGATCATGACCCGAGCTGAAGGCAGATGCCTAATGACTGAGCCACCCAGGCACCCCCAATTTTTCCATATTCTTACCAACATTTGGTAGTTTCTGTTTTTCTAATAATGGTCATCTAGTGGGTGTAAAGTAGTTTCTTACTGTGGTTTTGTTTTGTATTTCCCTGATGACTAATGGTGTTGAGTATCCTTTCATATGTTTATTAGCCATTTATATATGTTCTTCACAGAAATGTCTATTCAAGCCCTTTGGCGATTTTTAAATCATATTATTTGTTTTTTGTTGTTGAGTTGTAAGAGCTCTTTATTTATTCTGCATATTAACCCCTTATCAGATATAATTTGTAAATATGTTCTCCCATTCTGTGGGTTGTCTTTTCATTCTCCTAATAGTGCCCTTTGATGTACAAAGGTGTTTAATTCTGTTAAAATCCAGCTCATTTTTTCTTTTGTTGCCTGTGCTTTGGTATCATCTTTAAGAAATCATTGCTATACTAATGGCAATGAATGAGAATTTTTCCCTGTTTTCTTCTAGGATTTTAACCATTTTAACTCTTATTTAGGTCTTTGATCCACTCTAAGTTAATTTGCATATCTTGTGTAAGGTTCAGTTGCATTTTTTTTTCATGTGAATATCCAGCTCTCCTAGTGCAGTTTCTTGAAAAGACTGTCCTTTTCCCCGTTGAATGGTATTAACATGCTTGTCAAAAATCAATTGACCGTATGTGTGAGGGTTTATTTCTGGGCTGTCAGTTCTATTCCATTGGTCTATTTGTTTAACCTTATGAGTGTACCACACAGTTTAGATTACTATAGCTTTGTAATATGTTTTGAAATCAAGAAGTATGAGCTCTACAAATTTGTATTTTTTCAACATTGCTTTGGCTATTTGGGGTCCCTTGAGATTCCATAGATTTTAGGATGAATTTTTCTGTTTCTTAAAAGGAAAAGTTGGGATATTGATCAGATTGCATTAAATTTGTAGATAGATCACTTTGGACGATGTTATCATATTAGTAATGCCAAACCTTCTAATCTATGAATGCAGATGCCTGCCCCCCTGATTGGGTGGTCTTTAATTTCTTTCAGCATTTATTATAATATCCAACATATAAATCCTAATCTTCTTTGGTCAAATTTATTCCTAGATACATAAATGGAATAAATATGTAAATAGAACTGTTTTAATTTCCTTTTCCACTCTTCTTTGCTAGCATTCAGAAACACAACTGGTTTTTGCATGTTGATTTTGCCTCCTGAAGCTTTGCTGAAGTTGTTTATTATCCCTAACTTGTTGAATCTTAAAATAAATCTGAGAAAGGAACACCGTCAAGGTCCAGGCACTGACATCAGCAGCCAGACTCATGAATTAGTAACATGGGAGGGAAGGGCAGGAAGTTTTGTCTCTTTCTGCTGCAAGTTCCAGCGTCCTACAGAAATGAAAGCAGTGCAAACTGTGGCATCTCATTTTCAGTGGTGGAGGTGATGGAGGTGGCCACCGGTATCCATCAGCTGTACCATGTTCTTTGAGTCACTCTTCCGGGAAGCCTACCCCCAGATCTGGTTCCGTGGCCCTCCCACAGATCCTGTGAACCACCCAATTTTATTTTGCTCAATCCTTTCTCTGACGAATCAACCAGAGTCAGCTTCTGTTGAGTGCAAATAACAATCCTTTTTGGTACACTCAACAATGGCACATGCCCCCATTCTGTGATCCTACCTTTTCTCTACAGTACTTACCAGTATCTGACCTCTCAGTGTATTGTCTGACTCTCACACTAGAATGGAATCTCCATGAAGTCAAGGTCATTTATTCTGTTCACTGCCAGAAGCCTAAAACTGTGCCTGGTATATATTGCACTTAATATAGTTTTTTGAATGAATGAAACACCTAACCCTAATTAACTCATTTTACGCTGACAACAACCCAGGTCTGTTAAAAGGGAAAGCATGAGGTATTCATTCGTAGTTCTGTGCCTATGGTTCCTCCTCTGCAATGCAACCCTTTCCATCTCTGTGCCCTCTGATTCTGGGCAGAGCACATTCCTGGGCACCAGCAGAGTCTCTAAGAGGACCTCCCCCAGGGATGCAGATATGCCACCTTTGTGTCATTTCTGTAGGACACTGACTCTCCAGTTATCCTCTGGGCCAGTATTTTTTCAGTTTGGGGTCAAAGTGAATGGGCATTCCTCTCCTTTTCTCTCAGATATTCATAGTGGATATTGGAAAAGGCAAACATTTCTAAAATTACTTAGAGGCCACACTTAAAAGTCTGCCGAAGCACTTTAGTCAAACATAAAATGTGTCCCCAGATCATCTGAGCCACAGCTGGATTCATTTCCTGCTGAAATCATAGAGGAGATGGAGAATCAGCTTGCTACCGAGGCATGTTGAGATGAAGACACACCACTTCTCAAATAACTCATTCATGGAAGATCTAAAAATGCCTTCCCTGTGCAAATCTAACTCACACACACCTGCTGAGGAACTGATGCTCTTTTCTAGGTCATAACTCTCATGACCCGCCCTACATTTACCTTACTTTCCACAGTCCTCAGCTCACCCATGACTAGCGACCTCCTGGTTCATTCCTTCAAATGTCTGTTTTACCACTTGCTGTGGAAATGATCCATTGCAAGGTTACTAACTTGTTTTATGACTACCTCTACTGCATCTTTCTCCACTCGAATCCACGACAGCTTATATACAAGCCTTGAATAGCTCATGACTTTAAAATATGTGTTTAGTGTACAATCATTGATATGACTCCATGATTAAAATGGGAATCACTTAAAGCCATCCTTTCCAGAAAGCAGTATGTATTCTACTATGTTCTATCAGCCTATTCTTTTTTTTTCTTAAAGATTTTATTTATTTGAGAGAGAGAGAGAGCACAAGCAGGCAAAGGAGCAGAGGAGGAAGGAGAGGAATGGAGAAAGAATGTCAAGCAGACTCCATACTGAGTGCAGAGCCCATCACAGGGCTCCATCTATGATCTCGAGATCATGACCTCAGCCAAAACCAAGAGCTGGATGCTTAACCCACTGAACAACCCAGGTGCCCCCATCAGCCTTTGCTTGAGCTCACTGTCTTATTATGGCTTTATAAAAATTTCGATATCTGGTCAGAAAGTTTCCACATTTTATTCTTCATAACTCTGTCACTTACTCATAGTCTTTTATCTTTCATGCAATTTGTATGACCCACTCTAACTTCAGGAAAATTCCATGATAATCTTCTCACTCATTAACATAGCATCTCTTCCTTTATTCAGACCCTCCTTTACATACACTTAAGTAATGCTTTATACTTTTATCCATATATGCTTTACAAATATTTTGTTATACCTATTCCAAAGTAAATTATAATTTTGGTTTTAATAATTTATAAGTTTTAATATTATGAAATAATTTTAGATTTTGAAGGTATATAATCAATATTTTTTCCCCCAAAAAATTTTTTTATATTTTTTTTCTTATATTTCATTGCTTTGGTCCCCAGGACATTTTTTAATAGAAGCAATAATAGTAAACATTCTTATTTTCCCTTACTTTAATAGAAATGCTTCTGAAGGCTCCCTATTAAGTCTAATTATTTTTTCTGTAGATTTTTATAGATTTTTTTCAAGTTAAGGAAGTTCCCTTCTATTCCTACTTTCGTAAAAGAGGGTTTTTTTCCCATGAATTAATGTTGACATATCCACTGGGATGGTTATATGATTCTACTCTATAAGTCTCTTGCTATATATCTCATGAATTGATTTTTTTATAAGAAACTCTTCTTGTATCCCTAGAATAAATTCTACTTGATTTAGATATATTTTATTGTATACATTACTGAATTTGATTTTGCTAGTATTTAATATAATAGTCTTCATAAACGAGATTAATCCATAGTATCCCATTTTATTTTAAAAGTTTTGCCAACTTCAAAAAAATAATAACTTAGAAGAGGCTTTCCTTTTCCTCTATATAAGGATTACCTGACATTTGAAATTTTAATAACTCAGCCTCAAAACTCTTGGCCTGCTATTTTTGAGAAAATTTGAGAAAATGGAAATTTCTGGATATTGATTCAATAGTGTGTTTTTAATTGTTCACTTAAGTTATTTATAGTATTGACTCCAGGTTTTATAAGTTTCCCTTGTATCGGTACTTATGTTTCTCTTTTCATCCATAATATTGTTTCTCCTTTTTTCCTTGATCCGTCTTGGTTGGTTTATCTATTTTTTTTAATAGTTTTGTTTTTGTTTTTTGTTTTTTATTTGACAGACAGAGATTACAAGTAGGCAGAGAGGCAGGCAGAGAGAAAGGAGGAAGCAGGCTCCCTGCTGAGCAGAGAGCCTGATGTGGGGGTCGATCCCAGGACCCTGGGATCATGACCCGAGCTGAAGGCAGAGGCTTTAACCCACTGAGCCACCCAGGCGCCCCTGGTTTATCTATTTTATCCACTCCTTCCAATAGCAAGTTTTTGATTTTGTTAATTATCTCTAACTGTATTTTTTGGTTTCTATTTTGGTGCCTTTTCCTCTTACTTTGATTATTTCCTGCTTCCTTTGAATTCATTTTGTTGTTTGAGTAACTCCTCCTTAAATTGAATGCCTCACTCTATTGTTCAACCTTCGCTTTTCTCTATGATAACTTTTAAAGTATAAGTCTACCTCTAAGAACCACTTTAGCTGCATCTCTCACTTTTAAAATTATTATCATTTCCATTCTGAGTATTCTACTTTTCATCATTATTTCTTCTTTGGCTCATGAATCATTCCAGAGTAATTATTTTTAGAAACCATATTTTGGGTCATATTTTTATTATTTCTATAGCAGATACTGTTAGGCACCTACTCCCACATCCATTCTCCTCTCATCCTCTATGTTGGAACCCCAGTTTGAGGTTATGATGTGCCCAGTAAGTGGACATTTCCCTGTCCCTCTTACAGCAAGGTCTGACCATGAGACTAAGTTCTAACTACCAAGATACTAAGTACTAAGCATCTCAAGCTTAGCATTCTTCAAATGCAACCACTGATGGTCTCCCTCAAAAACCTATTCTCAATATTCCCACCACCTCCACCACTATCCATCCCAGTTTTTAGGCCAAAAGTCCAAAACTCTTCCTTGATTTTTCTTCACACCCCATATTCAATTCATTATGATAGCCTATCAGCTCCATCTCCAAAATATTTCTGAAGTCTGACTACCTCCTCCAACTCATTCAGCTGCTGCAGACCTAGTCCTAGCCACTGTCTCCCCTCTCTGATACAATCCAAGAATTTCTTAATGGGACTCAAGGTCTCTTATTTCCCAAAAATTCATCCTGCATACAGTACCTACTGAACCTATTCAAGAATAAATCAGATCATTTTATCTCCTGCTATAAAATAAACTCTCATTACAGGTTCTGCCTTGCATGTAGAAGACAAAGTCCTTTCATTGGCCAGGAAGCCCTCTGTGCTCTGGCCCCTGCCACTGCTCCATCCACTCCTTCAGTCTCCACTTCAGTGCAGTCACATTCTGTCCACTCTTCAGTGTTCTAAACCCAATCTGTCTCAGTCTGTCCTTTCTGCTTGGAATAGTTTGCCTCCAAGAAATTTCTGTGAACCAGAATGTTACCTGGGTATCTCCTTCTCACAGCTCTGGACTAGATTCAAATATCACCTCTTTACAGAGGATTCCCCAGACCACTGTACCCTAACTAAGGCCATATACTCCTGCCATCCACATCATCTTTGACCTGATTACTCCTATTTATCTTCTTCACAGCATTGCAGTTTTCACTACCTGCAATTACTGTTTTATTTTGTTTTTAAATTATTCATTATTTACATTCCTCATTATATAAGAGGCTCCTGGAAGGCAAAGAGTTTTTCTTTACTGCTGCTTTCAGAAGAGCCTTCTGACCAACATAGGTGGGCAGTAAATCTAATATATAATGTATGGAATTAGAATATATACACATACAAATAGAGATCATTCAATATATAATATATGGCAATATATTAGATATGATATCTAATGCTATATGAGATATGTTATATGTATTATATGATGTACAAGATATAATATACAACTTATACTATATAATATGCAATAAAGTGTATAGTAGTAAGTATAATAAAACAATGACAAATAACACAGAAGTCTTTAGAAGATACACATCTCAAAATCTCTTAGTCCTCTTCTATAATTCCTCCAAAGTCACACAAATGCAGAAAGAGAAGGGGAAGGAAAATAAAACAGAGAAAGAAAAAAGGGGACAAAACAATTTGAAAGAGGATCCAGCTATGTCAACCTCCTGATCTCATGTAGGCCTGCACTTGCTTCCTGGTGCTCACTTAAGCTGTCGGAGGAAGAGAGCGCTAGGCACCCAGGTGGCACCATCTATAAGCTTGAGAAGTGTTCTATCTCTATAGTATAAGCTAATTAGCAATCTCCAATCCTCCCTATGACGTGTGTCACTCCTTGTCAAGTGAATGGGCCTGTGATCCCCTTCCACGAAGCTTTGCCTTCTTAGAGCCTTAAAATACTAGTGGTGAAATATAGGGACTTCACTGGGGTCTGTTTCCTCCTGAACACAGTCCATGCGGAAAGTCATGGAATCCTCTGGTTAATTCTTAAAAGATTCTTGAAGCCCAAATGGAAAAATGACTGGTAGAAGAGCATATTTCAGACACCTTATTTAGATACATTCTGTGCTTTAGTGGTATATAAGAACAGTTAGAAAACCAGGTCACATTTTTCAACTAGGTCATGTTTCTCCTCTTCCCACAGTTGGCCTTCTTCTTTACTCTTAGAATATGATTTTTCACGTCTCTTGATTTCTTCTCTTGAATATTTGCAGTTATCATATGCTACTTCTCCACAAGTAGTAATTTGGAGCAATCCTGCTCCCAAATTTTGGAAAGCAGAAACTCTGGAAGACATAATTAGCATGGCCCTCTCCACACATGCTTGGGACTTTGTGATTTCCTCAGTGTCAGTGAGCTGTGTGGCCCTCTCCAAAGGGCTTTGCCATTCTGGTGTGGTAAATAGTAAGGAAATGAAGGCAATTAGAGCCCTTTGGATGTAAATTTAAGTGTTGGCCGAAAGGTTTTTTCCTTTCCAGATCCTACTTTTGTCCACAGAGCTCTGGTAGGAGGGAACCTGGGAAGTTCCCACAGCTCCATGACAACTGGACAGGCCAGCCATGGTGACCATCTCCATGTGCACATTGCAGTCATTTCTAGACATGCATTTGCATACTGTAGCAACAAACACTCACTGTGGCTCTCACCAACAGGACATCATTAGCAACCAGTGGGTAGAATATGGGATGGGGGAGAACATGACTAACATGTCAGTCTTTCACTTGATGAACTCAGTTGTTTATTGTTATTGATTATATTAGATGGCATTATTGTCCCAGTTTCTGTACATTGTGCCACACACAAGCACTGCACACACACCTAATGTGCGGTGACTTCTACTATTGCTTATCCAATGAATAAGTTATTTTCTCAGTTATATAATCTGTGTAGAAAAGATAAAAATGTACTATAAATCTCAGACAGAGATCCAAAATTCCATAGGATATGTCTTTTAATGTTCCCCTTATTTTGAAATTTAAAAGAAAATCTTTCCCAGTTATAAGGTAAAAGCAAAATACAAATTTTCTTATGCACCCAGCAACTGAAACCAAAACAATTCCACTATGGACACCATTCTGCAGAGCACCACTCTACTTACTCACATTTGCATGGGATATGTTCCTCTCCCATAGGGTTGCAGGTCTCACAATGGAAATGTAGTGAGAGGATTTCTGAAAGGTTTGAAACAAGGCCTTAGTATCACACCAGTAATTCTCACAAAAATATATTTCCATTCCTGTGATAATTTTTAGGGAGACTAGAAGCTAATTCACTTGAACAATGGCCCTTCATTCATTGAGTACCTGATATCATCCAGAACACTCTGCTAGGTGTTGGGGGAACAACAGTGAGCCCTGACAGACACGATTCCTACCTTCAAGGTCCAGAAGAAAACACAGGCAGTAGCTAAAGAATCATACCAAGAAATGCAAAATCTCAACTGGAACAAATGTTATGAATGAGAGAAATGAAGTATTTTGAGAACCTTGTAATATAGTAGGATGAAATAGATTTAAACATTTATATCCTTTGCCATGTGGCTTTGAAGTCCTCCCCACCTGAATAAATGAAGTGTTTCCTTGTCCCATTGATGTTGAGCTAGGCCCCATGACTTGCTTTAGCCAGTGACATGTTCACACACGACAGGAGCAGAAGCTTTAAATGTACACACAGGATTTGCCTTGGTCTCTTATGTTTCCATCTTAGCTAGGAGAAAACAAACAAACAAACAAACAAAAACATGCCCCAAGTAGTCACTGGTCCCAGAACAAGGAGACAAATCTAATAGACTAGACCCATGGCCTTAAGCCAGTCCCTGCTGAGCATAGCAGAGCCATGGCCAACAAGCAGATCAGAGAACATAAATAAGAAACAAATGCTGCTTGTTGAAAACCACTGATTTTGGAGTTGTTTGCTGTGTGGAATTATCATAGCAGAAACCTGACTGATACAAATATACAATACCTACAATAGGTCCATTTGGGGGTCACCCTGAGGATGTGCCAATGGTATGGAATCCTGGAACTTTGATACTAAAATATCAAACCTCAGTAAGATAATATCAGGATTTATTTTCATACTTCTGCTTTTCAATTTGATACTTTCTATTTGTTTATTTAGTCACAACCTTCAGGTCCTTGAAATTTTATTGTTTAATATTTGCTAAAATCATGCCTCAGCCTTTCATTGACCTGCAAAGCCTGTTGTCATAAAGACAATATCCTAACAGATCTATGACCAGGCTACAAGCGTATGTCCAGACACCAGGAAAACAATTAGTTTACTACATGATTTCCCTGAGGAAGTTAGAGTCTAAGGCAGAATTAGTTCTCAGAGAACCATACAAATCAAGGCCAAAGTTCAGTGACCCTAAATGTTATGAGGGACAGACACATGGAGTACAGACATAGGTGCAGCCAAGGACTATAGATGATGCAGACTCAGCTGATGGAAACAGAACCTCCAAAAGAGACAAAACTGGGAGAGACAGGGGTGTCTCTGAGATCAAAATACCAAAACAAAAGGACTGTGGCAAGAGAAGTAGAAGTTTCCAGATGGAAGAATAAAGAAAAAAGATCCAAAGAAGAGTGGGCAGCATAACAAGATTTCAGAGTGCTGACTGTAAGTATACCACACGGGTGCTACCTGACAAGTGCATTGGGGCATTGAGTCACCCTTGTTTTCTTCCCACAACACCAGGAAATGTGTGTTCAATACAATATCCCTGACATCAAATCCATGCCAAGCACATGGTAAGCATCCAATCAATAGTTTTAAAGAATGCAGGTGGACTGACTCATGATACCAAAAAAGAGTCACAGAGCATAAGAACTGGAAGGAATACTACATCACCAACATTCCTATTAGATACTGCTCAGTCCACACCAGCATGTAGCAACCAGCCAGTGACCAAATTTTAGCACCTGGGTTCTGTGCTCAAGCCCATACATAATCCTCTGTTCTGTTGTCAGCACACAAACGGCCCTCAAAACCCAGCTGTCAAGTTTGATTTGGAAAGCAACTCCACATCTGTGAGAAAGGGAAGGGGTCTCACTTACTAAACAAGAATCGGCCCGTCTCCATGATGTGGACCTCAGTTCTCTTCCTCAATGGACCTTCTGCCATGCACTCCAACTATGTATCTTCACATATCTGATTGTCTTCTGGAAAGTAATTCTTGTCTAGGGCAATTAGCACCACGCACTGAATGCTTTCCCAAGTGACACTGCTGTGACATATTTCAACGCAGATTTCTCAGTGCTACTGCCTGAGTTATTCAGGTTGTGGATAACACATCCCACATCATTCAGAGTGCAAAGCAAACAATACCTCCTCAAGTTGTTCAGTGCACCACCTGAACACCTGTATACAAAAATCCTGAGACTTTTGCTGTCCAAACAATAAGGCTTTATGATAGCCAATAGTCCAAGGGAATCATGTTTATTCTGACTATTCCATTTTATAGGAGATTCTTTCTGAAGGGTAAAGACATAGGTAAGCAGAAAGAATCAGGGGTTGGGGTTTTCTGATTTCTTAGAAAAGCTTTATCTTGAACTTTAAAGCAAGCCTATACTGCAGGTAGAATTTCTTTGTAAACAAAAACAAAAACAAAAAAAACTATTGTAATCAACAAGCAAAAAAAAAATGTCTTGGAAGAATAAAGGAGCTGGGATATTCATTGCCAGTCATTAACCTGATTTTCTAATGAATATGGCATTAGGCATTCATTAACAATCATTTGTGTTTATGTTGAACAGTGGATGTATAATGAAGGTTGGTAAATGAAAGCAAAATTAAACCAGGGAATTTTGGACACTTATAAAGCAATTAACTTGTTTGGCAGTAATTACACATTGAAAGCTAAATCAAGTGCATTTAGAAAGCCACAAGAGTCGCCACATAAACCAGAGGTGCTTTGCTCTAAAATAATAGGAAAACCTCTCTTTCTTTCAAAATGAAAGAGAAAGGCAAAAGTATGGTATAAATGACAAACGAGGCCCAGGTCTAATGAAAAGAAATACGGTTACAGCCTGTATGTTAGGGAAGAGGCAAGTTACTGAAAAATAGGACAGCTCAGCTAATTAAAAGAAAGAAAGAAAGAAAACCTTTTTGTGACAACAATGATGTGAAAACAGGTGGTATGGGCTGGAGACTTCAAGTTTTCTGTTTGTGCACACAGGCATGAACATACATCCGTGTGCGTGTGCACACACACACACACACACAGTCAACATATTTGAACTACCTCTTAGATGTGTGAAGAGTAAAACCTGAATCCGCAATCAGGTTTTTGGACAGCACTGCATCTCAGGAGTTACGGAGGCTCTGCCACTGACAATTTTGCAATTTGATTCCCCCTAGTATTTGACTATAGTCCTTTATTCAATTTAACACTTGGCATTAAAGGTCAGTCATTAAACGCATCCAGGGGAAAGAGCAGAATGAGGTGTGATGAAAGAAAGCCCCAGGGAAGAATCAGTACTGAACTATGACGAAGCAAATGAAGTGAACTTGAGATTCCATGTGGCTACAATACTCATAACCAGAAACTTTGCTCCAAAAATATTAAAAAATCCAAGAAACCTTTCAAGATGAATTTTCTCAAGAGTTTTCCAGCCTACCAGAGTGAGCCAAGATACACTACAGAGGTATTGTTTGGGTTTTTTTGCATATTTTTGTCTTCCCTTGGCTGGAGAAGCTAGTCTTCAGACAAGCCCAAAGGTCCTGGCCAAAGGACAGAGCTTTCCAAACTGGAAGTTAAGCATTTTCCTCTGAAAATCTGAAGATTCATGGACCCTTCCCATATGACAAATATCTTCGCAAATAGGGTTTGTGGGTGCTTAAGTGTTAGTAACCAAAAGAAAGGTTCCCAGGGGGATCTATAAAGGGCAGCTGGCTTTGTGGAAACATTTGCAAAGTGCTCAGGGATCAACTATGCTAAAAGCAAATACTTGCTTTTCCTTGAGATTGGAAGAGAAAATGGAAACCAAGAGAGAACTCTGAAAATCCTCACTTAGGTCATTTAACTGCTACTAGAAAAAAAAAAAAAAATACATTTGCCATGATGGGGTGTGTGCATTTCTTTATAGAAATAGGGAAATAGAAATGTGGAGCCTTCAGGCAATTTACAAAACACAAAATGTTGCCCTCTCTTCACTGATACATCCCCATGACAGGGTTTGATGGAGCTGCAAATGTACCTGGATTTCAGCCTCCACTTACCCTCTTGGCTTAGAGCCCTTGCTAAGGGTACATGCTTCCAACCTAACATGGTGGCCCCAAAGCTGGAGGCTTCAGCTGGGGTACATAGTACCCCACATGGGTGAACCTAGAGACTAGACTCCAGAGAGATAGTGACATGGAAAGAAAAGCTGTGGGTGTAGCACACACTACTTTTAGCAGTTCAACCATGAGTATTAAACAAGAGATGAGACAGAAGCCAGACAGGTCATCAGGGTCAAGTGTTGACTTCCCCCCACCCTCTAAATAATTAGAGAGACCTGAGAAAGCTCAAATAGTGGAAGGGGGTGTGAATCAAGGAAGTAGGCTTAGGGCACACAATAGTCAACTTTAAATTCAAAAGCATCAGTTTCTCATTCTAATCCTCTCTTCATGGAAAACAAAATCATGTGGGATTAAAAGATTCTTTGCATCTAAGACACAAACCTGATTCCTCTCAAAATGAGCACTAAGACTCAAACTTGAACAAAATAACCCACTCTTTCTCTAGGTCTTGATTATAAAATTGATTCTTCAGTTCCTCTGATTTCAGAACCCTAAGAATAACAAATAACTATCTAGTAATTATCAAAATGGACTTTCCCATTATCAAAATGGGAAAATGGATTTTTAACCCACATATTTATATGGTTATTGCTTTTTATTAAAGTGTAACTTGTAGATGAGCTTCCTGTCAGCAATTAATATGCATGACAAATTGTTCATAACCAAAAACTGCATATTCTTTCTGTCAACACCTCTTGTTAATGGTTTCCTAACAGAAAGTACTAGATATACAACTGCCGGCAGTTCTTCTCTTCTTCAGGTAGCTGGAGAATCCAAGAGACAGACCAGTTATATTTTTTGTGGCTAAATATTAGCAACTTCATCATAAATCTAAGGTCTTCATTTTTATTTGAGTACCAAAAAAACATAGTGAAGTCTTAAAAACACTAACTTCCACCATAATTATCAAGCATAAGAAGAGTTAGAGTTTTAGCTAGTTGTATGCTTTATCTTTTATTGTGGGTCTCATTTCAGAAGACTCATTGAATTTTTAGGAACCCGCCAGTCTAGTCAAAGAAATCACAAATCCTTAACTAACATATGCTAACTTTTCTTTGAGGAACAAAAGAAGCATCTTTGTTTGTTCCTCACCAGCAAACACCAAGCCATTTAAAAGGAGTCTTTTCAGTGGCAATGTTAGCAGGGAAATTCAATTGTATTTAATTAAGTTCTTCCCCCAAAAACTGCGCACAGAAGCACCAAAGAGGTTATCAGAGGTCAGATGCCTGTCATGACTTTCTGACCCTCCCAAAATGCAAAATAAAAGATAGCGGTATCCCTGCTGGTAAGATGGGCTTCCACATTTGTGCCTCTCTCTTTCTGCTTTAATTTAATACCAATCAGCACAATATGGCTGCTTTTTTCTGAACAATAGGACAGGCAGAAGTTGGATTTACAGCGCTGCAAGGGGAAGATGGGAGACAAGAGAGGCTCACTATGGCTTTTAAGGTTCAATAAGAACATCACTGTGTTACCCATAATAAAAAACTTGAAAATCTACTTAATATTCATTGTGGTCAGAAACGGACAGATGTGCACTTCTGATGTCATGAATTATCTTCAATTGCCAACTTTCTTACAGAGCCTATCTAAAAATGATATTTAGAGGAATAAGATTTCTCCACTACCAAGAAGAAAATGATCTCTCTCATGCATTTAGGAGCTCCTTGATTTTAAAAGAGTAAAAGTATTTATATAGCAATCCTTACTTTCCAAATTTCATCATTTTCACAACCTTTCAATGAGCAAACACACTGACACGGTCAGAAGTACTAGCTGTGCTTCATGAAACCAGAGAAAAGCTAATTAACCAAAATTTTATTTAGCGTCTTGCATATGTAATTACAAATGAGCTCCGGACATGGAACTTACTTCCTGAGACTTTTCCTGTTTAGGAAATTGCATTCCTCAGTGACAGTGTTGGGAGAATATTAGAATCTGGAGCCCAGAAGACATCCTCAAAACCATTTAATCCAACATCCTCGCTGACATCTGACTCCCCCAGTACTACTGCCATCTTGTCATCCAGCATGTAGTATTTGCAGGGAGGCAACCCTTTCATAAGCACAGAGTGAAAACTTAGACAAAAGGAGCCTTAATTTTGAGATCAAGAGCCCCCAGTTTTAATCCTGGTTCTGTAGCCAACTTGGGATTTCAAGTAACTCATTTAATTTCTCTGTACTTGTGTAAATAAAAGGCAGAAATATTTTTGTGCCTATTGCTGAGTGTCCATCATTGTGTTCAAATGTGTGTGCTATAAATTTTTTCCTGTAGAGCTGTTTGGTCAGAAGAGTGAATCCCCTCCAACTTGAACATCAACTCAGATCAATTGGTATTGGCTGCCTGGAATGTTATCAGGACACTGAGTTTTTCCAGGTTTCTAGAGAAAGAGCACCATGACTGATTGCGTGATTCTCAACAGCACAGCCAAGTCCCATGTGGATGAGGAATGTATGCCCCTATTTACCATCTTCATTCTAGGTAATGCCCAGAGAAGAGCTGCAAGAACAACATTTGGGCTGTAACATTGTCCAGCAAGTACAGCTGGGAGACTGGCACCACTGACAATTACTTCCAGAGAGGATCTCACCTTAGGGATCAGAGTAACCTTTGTCTGGCAAATCTGGTTAAAAGTAGAAGACTCTCTAAACTCACATCTATTCACTGTCTTAGAAGTTAAGCACTCGGTTAAGGAAAAAGAGGGATCAGCACTTACTGAGTACATCTCAACAACCCTGCAGAGTAGGTATTATGCTCTCTCTTCAGATGAGAGTACTGACTGAGAGATTGGCTGACTGTCCCAAGGATACTCAGCTACTAAATAAGGGGGATTTGCACTAAAATCTCTCCTCAAAATACCTCTAAATATACCCCCAGGAGCTTTCACTAATATCTTAATTCCTTTCGAGATGGAAGTACAACAAAAGACCATGCTGTGGTTCCCAACCTCTCTTGTCCTTCTATTGAACATTCGATTGAACACTGGCAGATTCATTTACCAGTCTTATCCATGATACAAGCTCGTATGCAACTAATTAACTCTCTGTGTACGTAAAAAATCATCACTCTTTTATAGCAATAACACTCTTCTAAGAGGGATATATGTTTAACCCTATTAATCTTTCTCAATAAGCAAACATTTTAAAAGAAGGAATGATCAAGGAGGACTTACTGTCAATTTTATTACACAAAACTGGGGGCGCCTGGGTGGCTCAGTGGGTTAAGCCGCTGCCTTCGGCTCGGGTCGTGATCTCAGGGTCCTGGGATCGAGTCCCGCATCGGGCTCTCTGCTCAGCAGGGAGCCTGCTTCCCTCTTTCTCTCTCTCTGCCTGCCTCTCTGTCTACTTGTGATCTCTGTCAAATAAACAAATAAAATCTTAAAAAAAAATTAAATAAAATAAAAGATTAAAAAAAAAAGATCATGATTACACAAAACTATAGCAATATATTCTTTAGAGAACCCTCTATTCTTTTTTCCATTTGATAGTATCATCAGGTACTATAAAATACAGAAATTATCCAAAAATAAAATTACAGAAAGTAAATTTACAATATGGACAATTAGAAAGTGATAAAGATAAGGGGAGGGAGAGAAAAAACTGATTGTTTGAGGGGCACCTGGGTGGCTCAGTTAGTTAAGCATCGGTTCTTGGTCATGATCTCATGGGTCGTGGGGTCAAGCCCCAAGTCAGGCTCCATGCTCAGTGGGGAGTCTGTTTTTTTCTCTTCCTCCCCCTTCTTCCCTTCCCCTCAAATAAATGAATAAATAAAATCATTAAAAAAAAACCTGATCATTTGAATTCCATCCACTACTCCTACTCGTATAAATATAGGTCATAACAGAGCCCAGTATTATTTCTCCTGATAATGGGTTGAGTGATCAGGTCAATGAGCCCTCACAACTAACTAGGGTGCTCTGAGTTTGTAGAGCATAATTAAGTAAGATGACACATAAACACAGGTGCCACAACTGGACTTGTTACCAAGGCAGCAAACACCATCTGATACCCCAGCCTTATAAATCACATGTTCTGGAACTCTTTCTGTTCACTAACATTTTAACTAGGTCCAAATTTTTAACCTTTGAATGAGCACAAGCAAAATGTCATATTTCAAAATCAAAATGAGAAATGCATTGAACACCAAGCCCTTTTTTATTAACAGCCTTTCAATTAAACACTGAGATTATTTTACCTCAACTATACAGTAATAACCAAATAAATATAATTGTGATACAAACACACTCTGTGGTGTTTATCAGATAAACTGGAACAAAATTTGAGAGATACCAATCTCTCATATCGAAAGAGTGAACTTGGCTTTTCTTTTCACAGGAGAGGCTGAGTCGTATGTGAGGCGGGTAAAACATGGGCTCTGGAGCCTGACATGTTTCATTTGTCTCTTCCTTCCTTTCTAGCTCTGTGACCTCCAATGACTAATAACAAAAGCAAAGCAATCATTTATCAAACACCTACATCTACATGTGCCAGGCATCCACATGCATTAGCTCTTTGACTCACAAGTTAAAGTTTATTTGAGAAAGAAACTTTTTTTAACAATCTGAGAGAATGCCAGTCTTCACCAAATAGGAGCACCAAATATACAAGGACAGTGGAGACCTCTGAATGTCAGAACCACATGGGTCTGTAAGAGGTAATGGGTTTGAGTAAAGGATCACTTCATGATTTCAACCCCAGCAGCCCAGCAGACCTGTACATACTTGGTTTCAGCTGAAGAAGAGCTGCACGGCCAGCAATGTGAGTAGCCTAGGGTACCATGATGTTCATGGTGATAAAGATGGCCACGAACAAGCCTACTCTGGCGAGGTAGGCAGCCCTGTGAGACTCCCTTGAATGGGGTACAGGCTTTCTCGGGGGGGGGGCATATTTTATGGAAACCAAAAGAAACAATAAAAAATATATATTTAGAAGGGTGTAATTGTTTATATTATAAATCCAAGCATGCCTGTCGAAAACTTCTTGGCATCAGAGACCCCTTTCTTTTCTTGTGGATTCTGGTCAAGTCAATGAAATTAATACATTTTGTAACAACATATTCACATTGTCTCATGTGTCCTTTAAACCACTCAACCCTGCTACTGGGAGGAAGCCACAGTCTGAGACACCAGAGCCATTAGGTGACTTCTTCTTAACAGCCTCCCTTTCTCCCAGCACTGTCTGGGGAATGTAGGGTCAGCCCAGGGGAGGCTCAGCCAGACTATCTCTTGCCAGCATTTTCTAGACAGTGAAGCAGGCCTCCCATCAGGAGAGCTCTCCTCTCTGGTAAAAGGTGATGTTGTGGGTTCTAATCCCAGACCCCCTGAATGCAAAGCTTTGCCTCTCCTGCCACACTCCCCTAATGCTGGCCCATGAATCAGTTAATATAGGCTCTGGCACATAACAAGCAGAGAGTAGATGTAGCTCTTTGCTTTTTTATTTTTAAGACAGCTGCTGAATAATCTTCTGCAAAATATCATGACAGTCTGTGACTCATACTTTACAGTAACATATGCTTTCAGAGTTTAATTTGGTTTTGAACAGGATTAAATGTGCTGAAAATCAGACCACAAGATTTTCATAATGAGGGACAGAACACAATAGTCACCTTACGTGAAGAGCAATTATTTAACATGAATTCACGAATTGCTTGATGGTGTTTTCTTGTGGAGACAGGCACAGCTGTTACACTGAGAAAGTGCCAAATTTTATTCAATCTCCCCCACCGCCCCCGTTTCCAGGAAGAGAAAACCCCTCTGCCTTCTCTTGCAAGTGTCCTCATTCTCCGATGGGTCCCGATGATTTAGCAGTGATTCCTAAGGCACCTTTGTCTTCATTTGAAAATGTTTGTTCCTGGCCTTTTTGCAACTGAGTGCATATGCATGTGTGTGGTGGGGTATCATTTTGGCTGCTGGTTTTTTTAATAATAAAAATGTGTGTTATTCCATGAAGACATGTGCATTTTATACATAATACAGAAGTTGACATAAAAACAGTGTAGAAAAAGAGTTTGACTCCCAGAATTTTTCAGTTGATCTGAAATGCTAGGCAAGCCCTCAAGATCTGAGAGATCATTCTATGAACCGAAGGCTTAGTGCATTTCAGGGGACAACAAGCAGCCAACCCTGGGCTGAGCTCAACATATTAGGACAATTTTCTTGAGAGACTGAAAATCCAGTGGTAGCCAGAAAACATTTCTGCAATGAGGTTTGAGGTTGGTTATTCAACAGGGCTATGCAGGGATAATAAATTCATGGGGACAAGACATTTTCTTAACATTGAAGAAAGCATTGCAGTGGCCCACTACCAAAAAGGGGCAAGTTTATTCATATATGTGCTGTGTTTACTGATGTATGCAGGGAGTTGAAACAATTTGTCTTCCAAGACAGTGAAGGCATTTTCTCTGAAGTAACTTTACAAACATTCTATCGCTCTATAAAAAGAATCTACTGTTCCATACTTTGCATGATTCCAATTTTGTTTTCTTTCATATTAGTGACCTTGAGAATTGATCCAAAATTCTTCACCTCTGTTTTAGCCTTCCATACCCAGCGCGCTGTGTTTCAATGCTACATCACTAATGAGTCAAATATTTGTTTTCACAGTACTTACACAAAAGATATTACAACTAGTATGTGCAAGGACAAAAGGTTGGTTTCTAAGGTTGATGTTATTTTACTAAGAGAAAGAGCCTCTCCTTCCCCCACTCTCCAACTCATGCTTGGTAACTCTATCTTCCTTCTAAGCAAAAGCCACCTGAATTCTTAGCTCAAGAACAGTTCTTTTGAATAAACAAATCACCCTCCTAAATATCTAGGAGAAAGTCAACTTTAAACAGAAGCCAAAAAGAATAACATAACCATAACTTCTCTCTTCTATCCTGACATGTGACCATACCTGAGGAGGTTGAATGGGCAAATCCCCTAACTTAACTGTGGCCCAGTCCATGTGTTGTAAGTGACCCAGATCAGAGCCAACCTAATTATCTTGAAGCACTAACGGGTCTCTCTGCCTCTTATCTCTCTCTTATCCCCTCCTCCAATTCATCTCCCCAGTCGACTGGATTGATCTTCCTAAAGACTAGTTAACCTTCACATTATCTTCCCCTGTAAGAAATCACCAAAGTTTCTCCACACTCTTTTGTTTGGCACTGAAGAACCTCTCTCCCTTTATCCAAGCTATGGTTTCAGCCAGAGCCACCATTTTCCCCTGCACACAACCCCAGATCCCCCTTCCACCCACCTCACTGTTCCCACCATGCTTCACACTTTCCAGTGCACGCAACATTCATAGTCTACCCTTAGTCTCTCTAGGGCCCCGCTGTGGTGATCTAAGAGTCCACTAGTGACCGTTAACGCTTTGAGAAGAGAGACTGTTTTGCTTGTTTTTTAATCCCCTCTGTAACTAAGAATGTCTCATTCTGGATAGATGCTTACAAAAGATTTACTGGGTGATAAATGGACTGATGCAGAGATGGATAGAAGGAAAGATGGATAGAAGGAAAGATGGCGGACTGATGGGTGAGTAGGAGGGTAAGGAATGAATAGGTAAATGGATGAATGGATGAATCAGTGGTTAGATGAATGAGCTAATGAAAGTGTATCTAATACAGGAGATCGAAGTAAGAGAAACAACATCTAATAAAGTCACTAGACATTAATTTTCTGGAAAAGAACATCAACTGAACCCTGATTCTAGTCTAGTGCAACTTTGTTGTCAATGACATTTCTAAAAGATAACTTTGCTTCCCTGTCTTACAGCCTAGAGCTGTTTGGAATAGTCATTAATTTCTATACTTAGCATGGGAGTGGTATTTAAATTAATCTCAGCCCAGATCTATTTCTAAAGTACTACCTAGCCAAATCCTCCTTTCACTGAAAATATTTTGTTTTCTCAATACAACAATCTTCCATCTGAAAATTTCTATAATAATCAACATGGGTCTCTGAGTTTCCAAAATAATGATGGTAAAAGCCTGATATCAGCAGGCATGTACTTTTCTTAGATAAGGGTACGCAGCCTTCATTTAAACCTAGAGACTCTTAGACAACACACCGTGCTACCAGGATCATTTGATCTCCATCAAGCAGCAGATGACAAGCAGCTACTTGGATACAGCAGGAGGATCTGGCATAAACCAAATATTTACTGCAGACAAAACTCATGATTTATAGCCAACTGCCAAGCGGGATGCAGGAACACTTTTTAAAACTTTTAAGAAGTTTTAAGAACTTTTAAGAAGCTTGGTTTTTTTTAATTTTATTTATTTATTTGACAGAGAGAAAGAGACCACAAGCCAGGGTGGGGGCCGGGGGGAGCACAGCAGGCAGAGGGAAAGGGAGAAGCTGACTCCCCACTGAGCAGAGAGCCTGATGTGGGGCTCGATCCCAGGACCCTGGGATCATGACCCAAGCTAAAAGTAGACATTTAACAGACTGAGCCACCCAGGAGCCCCAAGAAGCTCGTTTTCTGTATGCCACATTCCATTAAGTTTTTTGTTGGATTTTTAGTTTTGGGTTTTGGGGGTTTTCTGGTAGCCATATTTATAAGCCATAAATGGCTTATTTATATTGTCTCTACTGTTGACAAACACCCAGCATTCTCTACCCATGTGCTTCTGGTTTTCTCAACCCACCAGTGAAAGAGAAAATCCAATAGACGTGTCCCACACAGCTGCTATACTAGAGGAGAGTTGTTTACTCGGTCCAGGGAAACCAGAAAGTGCAGGAAGTCTTCCTAAAGGAAGCTCCGTCAAAACGAAGCTTACACTGGGGGATGAGTGGGAAAGCAGCATATACAATGACAGAAAGATGATGGCATGTGCAGAGAAAAAAAAAATAGTTCAAAGAAATGGCAGAAGTGAGAAGAAAGTGAGTTTAGTGGCAGAAAAAACCTGGAGAGGAAGCAGGGTGTACCATGACAAAGGACCTTACAAATTTGTAAAGAAGTTTGGAATTTATCCTGGAGCCAGTGGGAGGGCAGTAGAAGTTTGAAGCCAAGGTGCAACTTTTAAAGCAAAGATTCATTTTAGAAAGACCACCTAGGCCCCAAATGTGGAGGGGTTATGGGATGCAATAGACAAGAGGCAGAGTAAGACACAGGAGACTACACCATTGGCGATTATAAGGATCTCAGTGACCCCCAGCTCTCAGAATGGCCCCAGCCCAGAGTTCTGCAGGCGGGGCTCCCAAGTTCTCTGAGTTGGCTCTGTGCCCATGCCAGCCCTCCAGACGTGTTTGTGTCCACTCTTTTAACTGAACTTGGCTTCTCCAGCCTGACCTTTGCATTTTCAGAGAACCTTACATGACAGTGATTCGCGTTCCTGGTGTCCTCTGGGGATACATTGCCATAGCTCTGCCTCCTAGAGCCCAAACCTGGTATCACATCCCTCCAGAGAGCAGGGATCTTGCCTGAGCAGGGATTTTAACGCAAGGGATTTTACACAAAAGGTTTTCTGGCACAAAACTGAAGCTGTGGGGAATTTTTTGCAACAGAAATTTCCATAATTATTATTAGCTGTACAAAATTATGCAAAGGTATATACTGCATTCAAAATAGCATTTTTTTTAAAACCAAAGGGAACGTGAGGAAGAGAAAAAGGTGCACGGCCCTTCCTATACAACCATTTTACATGGTCGTTATCGCCATAACCAAAAACATAGAAATCCAGAGATTAATAGAAAATGAGAACAAGAGAGAAGGAGGAAAAGACTGTAGAGAGAAGGAAAGAGGCCACAAGAAGAGGAAGACCAAATCCATGTAAACTTGAAAATACTTTAGAAAACAAAATGTACTGATAATCAATATAGCAATCAGAAATAGCAAAAGAACTAAGTAAATACAACTTAATGAAAGAAATATCCCCATCCATTCGAATGGTCTCAGTGCTGTTCTGAGGAAAACTGCTCCAGTATATACCACAGGACTGGAATTCCCTCCCAGTACAGTCGGAGTGATCACAAGTGCCTCTATAAAATGTACAGATCAATTGCTGGAGTTGTCAAGATAACAGCTTTCCAGAAGGAATGACTAGTCACAAAAAGCTTCAGAGTCCTTATTCTCGGGCCCTATATACCTCGTACGATGCACCTTCCAAAAAAGGAAATATGAGATGGTCAGAAATGATGCCATTTGTATCTGAAATATATTCACTGGAGCCAGCAGGAGAAATGTTACTGAATCTGACTGGATTTAGTATTGAATTATTAAATCAACTTTTAAAGACAATTATTAAATAATTAAATCAAATTTTTAAAGAAAAAAAGAGATGTCGGTCTGAGGGGCAACAATGGAATAAATCTGGGGGTAAAAAACCTCTATTTTTGAATGATCCCTTGTTCCATTCAAATCTCTTTAAATTGACAGAAATGAATTTGAGTCCTGTGAAGGTCATGACTGAAAAAAGAAACCCAAAATTGATTTAAAGAGGCTCATCAAGGAGAGATTTGCAATACTTTCACGAAACAGCCTCCTGAAATGAAAGAGAATTGGCCAACAATTCCATTTTCCTGAGCATCCCGTTAATAGAACAGCCAATTATTGTTCAGCAGAAGCAATATCCCAATTCATTCTTTTTCACAAGGTAACGACTCTGGTCTGTGAGTTGAGACTATGAAATGGTGGACCGGACACACGCCACAGAGGGAAAGCGTGGGGTAGGATTTGGGGCTTTTTACTGGCTGCAGTTCATTTCATTAGAGGTTCTGAGTCTCCCGCTGGGCTCTTATTTCTAAGCCTTTTGTGTGGGATTTTCCTTTTAAAATGATACCTCAATGCCAGCGCCCACATCAGTGTAAGAAAACACTTAGCAGACGTCTAAGAAACCTGTAGAATGGTCATAGAAAGCACAGAAATATTTTAAAGCAAAAATAAAGGGAATAAAATGGAATATTTTAGGCCACCCTAGCAGGTGGATATTTGGTGGTTGAAAATCTACATGCACATGAGCAGGACTATAACTGTAACAAGTAGATAAGACACTTGTGTTCCAATCATCCCAGCAAAACTAAATTGCAGACCTGGGAATATTTAAAGAAAGAAAGAAAGAAGAAAAGAAAAAAGGAAGAAAAAAAAAAAACACAACACGCTTCAAAAGAAAAATAAAACAATGCTCCCAAAATAGGCCCGATTATGTGGGTCACTGCATACTGTGTATTTCCCCTGTAGCATTTTATCGTGGTTACTGTTGCCAGGGGACACTTGATGCTCTCATTATATATGTTTGTCTTTCACATCAGAGCCAGTCTTTTCCCTTGGATGCTCCCAGAACTGTAACAGAAATAAAAATAAGGAATGGACCCCATTATTACACAAATACCTACAAAGCAGAGGGAGTGACCCCTGTGGGTCACCGTGTTGTCCCTGGAAGCATTGATGCCCTTGCCCCGGGGGCCCCCAGCCTTTTGTCACAGGGTCAAAGCCAGGACCTCGGCTGAGTATCCTCTGTGAAGAATTAACAAGTGTGACAATTTGTGGGCCCTCCCCCCTCGGCCCCTGGTCCAGCCTGCCTGAATGCTGTAAATAGAGACATCTGGATAGGGCCCTTTCACTGCAGTAATTGAAAATGAACACGGATCAAGTTCTGGCCTGTTGTATTCATAAATCTTGAGGCTTAATTACATTAAAGGGAAATCTAGAGCCCAGCACTATGGAAACTGCAGATTCTATCAGGCGTTTGAATCATGAATCTTTAAGATAAGTGGGTTTTCTCTCCCCACCCCACCCCCCAAGTCCTTAGTAAAGTTGAGTGAAAATTTTCCAAACTGAGCCTTCCAGTTTTAAGGCACCGGGAAACTTCTGGGAAGATTTTGTGTCCCTCTATTTGTACATGTGCATCCCCTGCGTGTTCTCTGGTTGACATGTTGGCATTCCTCTGAGCAGATGAGCATTTCGAGGCTTACAATTAGGTACATTTCTATGAGCAATGATGACAGACTTGACAGATATTTAAAATATGTTTTCCCCCAAGTTGAGCAGAAAGTGTGTGCATCTAGTTAAAATTTAATGAGTTTCAAAAAAAGCATTATGGCAAATGAACGTTCCAAAGGAAGTCAAAGCTCTTGGCATCCCCTTTTAAGATAACAAGTTGAAAATTATTTCTGAGTAATTTGTAATTCTATTGAAATATATATACAAAATGTCTTTCTATTTGCTTAATATAAAAATTCACTCAGCTCTATCAACCAAAGATGGATTTTTGTTTTTTTTAAAGTACAGGACACTGGTGGTTTGTGCAGTTTATACTTTTGTTATAATTGTATGTATTGGGTGACATTTGGCCTACTTTGGCACATGGATGGATGGATGGAAAGCATTGGTACCTACTTGTTAGAAACACATCGATACCAGTCACCATGCAGAAGTGAAGCCCTTCAAGGACACGCTCCACCTGTGATCCTGCTTGCCCTGCAGACAGTGCCTCTCCCAGTTTCTCAAACAGCATGGGCAAGAAACAAATGGTGTGGGGATGAGCTGATAAATGAATTTACAAACTAGATCTGTATCTCTGGGGTTAGCTGTAATAATGCAACCTGCCACTACCACCCCGTTGTCGCCATTCCTTGAGGGTAACTACCTAGCATCAAATTAGAAAAAAACCCACTGAGTATGAAAGTATGCAAGAGACTATGAGGGGTCCGGCATAATAGTTACCATTGATCTAGAATCTATGCTTTCAGACATTGTGTTAGAGTCTCCATAGACTCTAATGCTTTCTCAAATACTCACAAAATTTCATCAAGTTACATATCATTATTTCTCTTTTCTTGATTGAAAAACTGTGACTAATAGGAATTAGGAGCCCAAAACCATAGAGCTGGGGGTGATGAAGTCTAAAGGTAAATAGAGGCTGTTTTGACTCTAGAGTCCATGCTATTTCCACCAAACAAATATCTAACCTTTTATGGAGGTCTACCATTTATAAAACATTTACCTAAATATCATAGGCAGCAAAATACTGGGGCAAAACCATAAACACTGGATTCAAATTCTACATTCTTACACTTAGCTCTTGTGTAATAACCTCTTTTTCCCCTCAAGTTCCTCATCCTTAAAAATGGGAATGATAATGACCATAATAAAAGTCAAAGTTGAGGGTCATTTTGAAGTTGAAATAAGGTAATGATGTGACCCATAATAAGTGCTCAAGAACCAATAGCTGGACCAGAGGAAGCAAGATGGAAGAGGAGTAGGAGACTGGAATATCATCAGGTCCCAGGAGTTCAGCTAGTTATCAAACCATTCCTAACACCTACAAACTCAACAGGAGTTGGAAGAGAAGAAAGCAGCAATTCTAGGAACGGACAACTGACCACTTTCTAGAAGGCAGGGCATGCAAATAAGTGAATCTGAAGTGAAAGGAAGATAGACAGCAGTGGGAGAGGCCAGCTCCTGCAAGCAGTGGAGCAGTGGAGCACAAAGTCAGAACTTTCAGAAGTCTGCTCCACTGAGGGACATGGTTCCAGAGGCTAATCAGGGGGTGGAACCCTCAGAGGGACAGTGTGGTCTCAGGACCTGCAGGGTCACAGAAAGACTCTGGTGTGACAGAACTGTCAGGTGTCAGCCTGGGGAAGCCAGCTATAGAAATGGAGGTGAGGCGTGAGCTCTCAGCTCAGAGTTATCTTAAACCATGATCCAAGACATAGTCAGACCACTACTCTTTGAGCAAGGACCCTACAAGTGGCAGATCCGGGGAGACTCACCTTCCTCCTCTGGAAGGAGCAGTGCAGGAGCACATTGCAGGAATCAGCTGGGTTTGGAAACTCCAAACAGGGCCATGCACCAGAGATAGAAACACTCAGTCACAGGCCAGGTGAGCTCAGAGTGCAGTGGGAAACCAGGGAGGCGGGAGGAATTGACTGCTTTTCTCTGAAGGTGTACTGAGGAGTGGGGCCCTGAGCTCTCAGTTCCTACAAGGGCAGAGATTGGGAGGCGGCTATTTTCATTCCCATCCTCCAAAGCTCTACGGAAAGGGTTCAGGGAACAAAAGCTACTGAGGGTGAACCCGAGCAGATTACTTAGCCTGGCCCCTGGCAAGGGCAGTGAAATTTCACCTCGGGCAAAGACATTTGAAAATCACTGCAACAGGCCCCTCCCCCAGAAGATCAGCAAGAACATTCAGCCAAGACCAAGTTCTCCGATCAATGGGAACTGCAGAACTCCAGAGCTAGGGGAGAGCAACAGAAAGAATTCATGGCTTTTTCCCATGATCCTTTAGTCTTGCAAAGTTAAATTTAAAATTGATTTTTTTTCCTATTCTATTTTTTAAATTTTTCTTCTTTTCTACTTTATTTTATCTTATCAATACCTTTTTAAAAAAATCTTTTTAAATTTTCATTGTTATAGTTTTATTTCATCTCTTCATTGTATTTAACCTTATTTTTTGCTACATTTAGGTTTTTTTTTTTCTTTAAAATTTTGGGATATAATTTCTTCTAATACATCAATATACACCCTAAATCTGGCATATGACTTTGTTCTACTCTCCAACCTGATGACATTTTTTCCTCTTTCTTTTTTTTCTTTTTCCAACCAACTTATCAATACCTTTTTTAGAATTTTTTTAAATTTTCATCTTTACAGTCATAGTCCAACTCTTCATCATGTTTACCCTTATTTTTGTGTATATATGTAAGTTTTTCTTTCTTTAAAATTTTGGGAAGTAGTTTCTTCTAAGAGACCAGAATACACCCAAAATCAAGTGTGTGGCTCTGTTCTATTCACCAGTATAATATATATATTTTTTATTTTTTATTTTATTTTTATTATCTCTCTCTCTTACTTCTCCCCCCAGTTTTGGATCTCTTCTGATTTGGTTAACATATATTTTTCTGGGGTTCTTACCACCCTTTTATTGTTCTGTTGTCTCATTCATCTATTCTTATCTGGATAAAATGACAAGGTGGAGAAACTCACCACAAAAAAAAAAAAAAAAAGAGGCAGTATTGACAGCTAGGGACCTAATCAATATGGATATTGGTAACACATCAGAACTAGAGGTGAGAATGACAATTACCAAGGTGCTAGCTGGGCTCAAAAAAAGCATGGAAGATATTAGAAAATTCCTTTCTGGAGAAATAAAATCCCTTTCTGGAGAAATAAAAAGAATTAAAATCTAACCAAGTTGAAATCAAAAAAGCTATTAATGAGGTGCAATCAAATGAGGCAGAAAAGAGAATTAGTGATATAGAAGATCAAATGACAAAGAAAAAAGAAACTGAGGATAAGAGAGACAAGCAACCTACTGGAACACAAAGGGAGAATTCAAGCGATAAGTGATAACACAAGACAAAATAATATTAGAATAATTGAGATCCCAGAAGAAGAAGAAGAAAGAGAGAGAGACAGAAGGTATATTCGAGTAAATTATAGTACAGAATTTCCCTAATATGGCAAAGGGAACAAGCATTAATATCCAGGAGGCACAGAGAATCCCCCTCAAAATCAATAACAATAGGTCCACACCCCATCATCTAATAATAAAACTTACAAGTCTTAGTGACAGAGAGAAAATATTGAAAGCAGAGAGAAGAGGTCTGTAACATACAACAGTGGAAATATTAGATCAGCAGCAGGCCTATCCACAGAGACCTGGCAGGTCACAAAGGACTGGCATGATATAGTCAGAGCACTAAACCAGAAAAATATGCAGCCAAGAATACTATATCCAGCTAGGCTGTCATTGAAAATAGAAGGAGAGATTTAAAAAAAAAAAATGCTTCCAGGACAAACAAAGCTTAAAAGAATTTGCAAACACCAAATCAGCCAGACAGGAAATATTTAAAGGGGTCCTCTAAGCAAACAGAGAGCCTAAAAGTAACAAACCAGAAGGGAACAGAAACAATATACAGTAACAGTCACATTATAGGCAATACAATGGCACTAAAATCATACCTTTCAATAGTCACCCTGAATGTAAATTCACAACTTTCAATAGTTACCCCAAATGTAAATGAGCTAAATGTCCCAACCAAAAGACACAGGGTATCAGAATGGATTTAAAAAAAACAACAACAATAATAAGACCCATCAATATGCTGTATACAAAAACTATTTTTTTTAGATTTTATTTATTTATTTATTTGAAAGATAGAGATCACAAGTAGGCAGAGAGGTGGGAAGAGAGGGAGGGGGAAGCAGGCTCCTTGCTGAGCAGAGAGCCTGATGCAGGACTTGAGAACATGACCAGAGTCGAAGGCAGAGTCTTAACCAACTGAGTCACCCAGGAGCCCCAAGAAACTCATTTTAGACCCAAAGACACCTCCAGATTTAAAGTGAGGGGGTGGAAAACAATTTACCATGTTAATGGACATCAAAAGAAAGCTGGGGTGGCAACCCTTATCTCAGACAATTTAGATTACAAGCCAAAGACTATAATAAAAGATGAGGAAGGACACTATATCATACTTAAAGGATCTGTCCAATAAGAAGATCTAACAATTTTAAATATCTATGCCCCTAACATGGAAGCAGTCAATTACATAAACCAATTAATAATGAAATCAAAGAAACACATCAACAATAATACAAGAATAGTAGAGGACTTTTATACCCCCATCACTGAAATGGACAGATCATCTAAGCAAAAGATCAAGTAGGAAATAAAGGTTTTAAATGACACAATACACCATATGAACATCACAGTTATATTCAGAACATTCTATCCCAAAGCAACAGAATACACATTCTTCTCTAGTGCCCATGGAACATTCTCCAGAATAGATCACATCCTGGGTCATGAATCAGGTCTCAACTGGTACCAAAAGACTGGGATCACTGTGACCCATTTTCAGACCACAATACTTTGGAAATAGAACTCAATCACAAGAGGAAAGTTGGAAAGAACTCAAATATATGGAGGCTAAAGAGCATCCTACTAAAGAACGAATGGGTCAACCAGGAAATTAAAGAAGAATTGAAAAAATTCATGGAAACAAATGAAAATGAAAACACAACTATTCAAATTCTTTGGGATAGAGCAAAGGTGGTCCTGAGAGGAAGGTATATAGACAAGAAAGGTCTCAAGTACACAACCTAACACTATACCTAAATAAGCTGGAGAAAGAACAATAAAGAAGGCTTAAACCCAGTAGGAGAAGAGAAATAATAAAGTGCAGAAATCAATGAACTAAAAACCAAAAGAACAGTAGAACAAATCAACAAAAGTAGGAGCTGGTTCTTTGAAAGAATTAATAAGATTGATAAACCCAGGCCAGACTTATCCAAAAGAAAGGAGAAAGGACCCAACTTAATAAAATCATGAATAAAAGGGGAGATCACAGCCAACACCAAAGAAATACAATCAATTATAAGAACACATTATGAGCAAATTGGATATGCCAGCAAATTTGACAATCTGGAAGAAATGGATGCATCCCTAGAGAAATACAAACTACTAAAACTGAACCAGGAAGAAATAGAAAATAGAACAGACCCATAACAAATAAGGAGATTGAAGCAGTCATCAAAAATCTCCCCCCAAAAAAACAAGAGCCCAGGTCCAGACAGCTTCCCAGGGGAATTCTACCAAACATTTAAAGAAGAATTAATACCTATTCTCCTGAAACTCATTTTATAAGGCCAACATTACCTTGATCCCAAAACTAGACAAAGACCCCATCAAAAAGGAAAATTACAGACCAATATCCTTGATGAACACAGATGCAAAAATTCTCACCAAAATACTAGACAGTAGGATCCAACAGTACATGAAAAGGATTATTCACCACATCCAAGTGGGATTTATTCCTGGGCTGCAAGGTTGGTTCAACATCCACAAATCAATCAATGTGATACAATACATTAATAAAAGAACCATATGATACTCTCAATAGATGCCGAAAAAGCATTTGACAAAGTACAGCATTCCTTTATTCATCAAAACTCTTTGAAGTGTAGGGATAGAGGGTATATACCTCAATATCATCAAAGTCATCTATGAAAAACTCACAGCGAATATCATTCTCAATGGGGAAGTACAGAGAGCTTTTCTCCTAAGGTCAGGAACATGGCAGGGATGTCCACTAGTGCCACTGCTATACAACATAGTACTAGAAGTCCTAGACTCAGCAATCAGACAACAAAAAGAAATTAAAGGCATCTGAATCAGCAAAGAAGTCAAACTCTCACTCTTTGTAGATGATATGATACTTTATGTAGAAAACCCAAAAGACTCCACTCCAAAACTGCTAGAACTCATACAGGAATTCGAGAAAGTGTCAGGATATAAAATCAATGCACAGAAATCAATTGCATTTCTATACACCAACAGCAAGACAGAAGAAATGGAAATTAAGGAGTCAATCCCATTTACAATTGCACCCAAAACCATAAGATACCTAGGAATAAACCTAACCAAAGAGGCAAAGAATCTGTACTCAGAAAACTACAAAGTACTCATGAAAGAAACCGAAGAAGACACACAAAAAAATGGAAAAATGTTCCATACTCATGGATTGGGAGAACAAATATTGTGAAAATGTCTATACTACCTAAAGCAATCTACACATTTAATGCAATCTCTATCAAAATACCACCAAATTTTTTCAAAAAATGGAACAAATAATCCTAAAATTTATATGGACCCAGAAAAGACCCCAAATAGCCAGAGGAATGTTGAAAAAGAAAATCAAAGTTGGTGGCATCACAATTCAGGACTTCAATCCCTATTACAAACCTGTAATCATCAAGTCAGTAAGGTACTGGTATAAAAACAGACACATAGATCAATGGGACAGAATCAAGAGCCCAGAAATGGACCCTCAACTCTGTGGTCAACTAATCTTCAACAAGGCAGGAAAGAATGTCCAATGGGAAAAAGGCAGTCTCTTCAACACATAGTGTTGGGAAAATTGGACAGTCACATGCAGAATGAAATTGGACCATTTCCTTACACCACACAGAAAAATAGGCTCCAAATGGATGAAAGACCTCAATGTGAGACAGGGATCCATCAAAATCCTTGAGGAGAACACAAGTAGCAACCTCTTTGACCTCAGCCACAACAACTTCTTCCCACAAACATTGCCAAAGGCAAGGGAATCAAGGGAAAAAATGAACTATCAGGATGTCATCAAGATCAAAATCTTTTGCACAGCAAAGGAAACAGTCAACAAAACCAAAAGACAACCAACAGAATGGGAGAGGATATTTGCAAATGACATATCAGACAAAGGGCTGGTATCCAAAATCTATAAAGAACTTATCAAACTCAACACCCAAAGAACAAATAATCCAATAAAGAAATGGGCAAGAAGACATGAAAAGACATTTCTGCAAATAAGACATCAATGGCCAACAGACATATGAAATGTGCTCCACATCACTCAGCATCAGGGAAATACAAATCAAAACCACAATGAGATATCACCTCACACCAGTCAGAGTGGCTAAAATTAACAAGTCAGGAAATGACAGATGCTGGCGAGGATGCAGAGAAAGGGGAGCCCTCCTACACTGTTGATGGGAATGCAAGCTGGTGCCACCACTCTGGAAAACAGTATGGAGGTTCCTCAAAAAGTTGAAAATATAGCTACCGTATGACCCAGCAATTGCACTACTGGGTATTTACCCTAAAGATACAAATATAGTGATCCAAAGAGGCACGTGCACCCCAATGTTTATAGCAGCAATGTCCACGATAGCCAAACTATGGAAAGAACCTAGATGTCCATCAACAGATGAATGGCTAAAGAAGAGGTGATATATATATGATATATATTGTATATATCTATATAAAGAAGAGGTGATATCTATATAGATATAGATACATGATATACCATATATCTATATCTATCTAAATAGATATAAAAATTGTACCAGTGTCTAATTGAACCTCTAGATCCAACTACCTGTCTACAAAAATACAGGGGATAGAACAAGTTAAAAGACACATCCATGAAGCAATCAGCAAAATTCAGGATATGGGACATTTTGCAAAAAAATAACCCACTTTTTCTTACAAAAGAGTGGTATGGGTTGGAAGGAAAAAGACAAGGAGAGAGTTACAAATAAAAGTGAACTCAAAAGATATAACAACATACACAGTATGTGCAATTGCCTTGATACTTCACCCAATCCTATGAAATGGAAAAATGACACTTTGAGACAATATGGGTAAAAGAAATGTGGACTAACATTACATTATGTTGATGAATTATTGATAATTTTCTCAGGAATAATAATAGCATGGTAAGTATGTGCAAATACAGAGAGATGTAAATTTCGGTACGAAGTATTAATGATACATACTGAAGAATTGGTGGATAAAATGGCATGATGTTTGAGAGTTTCCAAAACAAGTTTAAAATTAACTTGATTCTCATAAATGTGCTATGTAAAAGAGCACAGATGTTGTTGTAGTTATTTTGATGATGACATTGATGATGATGATGATGATGATGATGATGGTGTTTTTAAGGTGAAGGCATCAGGAACCCAATTCTTTTAGTTAAGAGGTTTATTGAGATTAGTTAGAAAGTAGCAGGACCTGCTTCTAAATCCTAGTCCCATGCATATGGGTATTTCACTATAGACCCCTACTCCAAAATTTGGGATAAAGGCATGATTTTAAATTAACATTTATTCTTATGCAGTAGCTTTGCTGAGTGTTTTATATGCATTACCTCATTTGATGTTCTCAAAAAGCCATGGAGTGTGTACTATTGGACCCATTTTGCAGATGAACCAGAGTTCAAAGAGATTTTATGATTTGCCCAAAGTGGCACAGGGGTCAACCTAGACCTGTCTGACTTCATATCAAAAGAGGATTTCAGATCTCTGGCCCTGGGGCCAAATCAGTGTGGCAATCTCTGCATACTATAGCTTCCTTCCTGATGAGTTGCAGCAAACTTTGGCTTAGTCAAAATTCCAAAACTTTTACCACGGAATTTATTTATTTATTTATTTATTTATTAGCATTTAACATGTATTAACTTCCCATTTGCCCATAGAACACACCTTGAAAAATGTGCTATTGCTCTGTGCTTGCAGTGGGTGGAATCTTACTCTATCCCCATCGTTTTTGATTTGGGAATGTTAATGCATACCATTAAATGGGAAAGGAATAAATCCACTTATAGAGCAAGCAAACAATTGGCTATATGTGACCAGCACAATTTGTCATTGACAAGCAATTACTTTTGCTCCCTGAAAAGCAATATTATTTCCTTCCAAGTATTTAGACTCCTAGTATTGTACTTTCCAAAAGGTCATGAGATTTTTAAACACCCCTTAGCCAACCCAAGTTCATTGGAAATTTCATTAACTGGAAAAGTGGACAGAAAAAGGGGGAGGAAATATACATTTTGCAAGACAGTCTTGTACTTTTATACTGCTGTTAATGTTAATACAAACCCGAGGCTTTGGGCCCGATTTTACAGAAATGAAAAAAAAATTTTTTTCTCCAAATATAAAAGCCTTTGAACAGAAATTTGATTATTAAAAGAAAAAGAGAAAGTGGAGCAATAATGTCAAACCATGCTATTTCAAGAAATGCTTTCCACACATACCCAAAAACTTGTCACCTCTTCTTCCGTCTCCATATGTCTCTATTTTTCATACATTTCTGAACTCAGACAACTCCGTGGATCTGCCACCCAAGAGCAACAGCCTCTGAGGTCTAGAGCAGCACCCAGCGCAGCTCCGATCAGACAAGAACCCTTACAGTTCAGCACAGAAGAGTCCTCAGCTGCCACGACAATGAACTGTACTAAGGGTCTGTGCAAAGAAGACCCCACCTTCAGGATGTTCTCCACAGTCTCTTTCATGTTTCAGGTCCCATGCAATTTTCAGATGGGCAATTGTGAAATCAGGGAATGTGTTCTCAAATAACAGAACCTTCTGTTGAGAAAGGGAGAAATGTCATTCCACTGGAAAGGAAATGCAATTGTTCAAAACAATCTTCTCTCTTAAAAATCAAGAACCTGTATCATAACCTTTACAACTTCCGCTAAAATTTTCACAACACGCTCGTTTTCCTCCGCATTCACACCTTTACCCTACTCCCTATTCCATCTTGTGAAATCTGATTCTTACAAGATCACGCCAGCCAGTAACCATAACACATGTGCACGCTCACTGCCATTTCTTCGCAAAAGTAAGGAGAGAAGTAACTGATGATCTCCTATCTGCTTTCCGGGCCACAATCACACGGGTATGACAGCTCTGGGAACAACGACATCTGCAAGCACTGAACCTTACTGATGTGCAAGCCAGCAGATCTCCCAAGATCTTCAGCAGGCGGAAAACAAGGTAGTTCTCCCTGGAAAACCCTGGGGTGGGTGTTCCAGTCTGGTAAATGGTGCGCTAGATTATTTCATCATGGCTTCTTCCTGCTGAAATCAAATCAGCCCTCCATTCAGCCAGGTTCTTGTAGGTCCTGGTGCAACCTTTCTATGCATGTCTTGATAATCACTGAATTTTTATTTTTTATGCTTACTTTTTTTTTTTTAAGATTTTATTTATTTGAGAAAGAGACAGGAAGAGAGAGAGAGCACACATAGGATGAGGGCAGAGGGAGCAGACTCCCTGCTGAGCAGGAAGCCCAAGGCCGGGATGATCCTGGGACTCCTGGATCAGGACCTGAGCTGAAGGCAGACGCTTAACCAACTGAGCCACCCAGGTGCCTCTTATTTTTTATATTTTAACAAATCAAAAATCATACTGCTTTGTGATTACAATAGTGGAGATCAATTTGTTGAATGAGCAAATAAAGTCCTTCTATGTGCCAGACACTATCCTATATGCTTTCCTTCTGTTGCAAATGATGTTTTAAAAGAAAATGAAAGAACAAATGAACTAAGAAATAACAGATACATTAAGGAGTAAAGAAACAATTTTTCATATTAATTTGAAAGGAAAATTGCCTTGGAAATTATACATACAGTGTTTCTGTCTCATAATATATTTTTAATTTTATAATTATATGTTTAGTTTTATATTCATATTATGGAACATAATATAAATATATTAATTATATATTTTATATTTAACTATAGATAATTATAGGTAATATATAATTCTGTATATAATAATCTCTTAAAATCAGTCACTTAGCAAATATGTATGAGTTGCTTATTAGATGCCAAGATTTGCTCAACATTCTGAGAATGGAGGATTAAGGGGGGGCTAGGTAAGCTTACAGTCTAATGAAGAGAGCTGACAGGTGAAGATAGGATAGGGGAGGTCATGAAAAGAAACAGGTCTTGAGTTCACAAGCTAGTGAGAAGGTGCATGGCTAGCAACCAGCAGAGGTTTTAATCATGAGATTAAACCCAAATCAAACAGCATGCAGATCATTGTGCAAATAACCAAGCAGAGGATATGACTTACTACAGAATGTTCTGTCAAATAATTGTGTTGCACATCTTGTTTCTACGACTAAATAACAGCTGGCAGTGATTTTATATAAGAACAATAACAAAGGGTAGAGAGGAAACTACTAGTTGATGTTTCCATGTTCTGTACCTTAGTTAACACCCATGAACCTGAACCATTACTTTAAAAGCCAAATATTTCCTCCAGCCTGCAAATATGGAAAACTGACACACTCAGAGTAGGGTAACTTTCTCAAAACAATCCTGCTGGTGTGTGGCAGAAGTGGGATTAAAATTGAGGCCCCCTCACTCCACAGGGGATGCAGGAAGTAGAAAAACACAGGCCCCACCCAACCCTCACTAACTCCAATTTTACTGTGATGGAAATCTAGATTTTTTTAAGGGGGTGGGGGGGATAGCCAGAGGGAGAATCTCAAGCAGACTCCCCACTGAACACAGAGCCTGATGCAGGGCTTAATCCCAGGAAACTGAAATCATGATCAGAGCCAAAATCAAGAGTCAGACCATTAACTGATTGAGCCAACCAAGTGCCCCAGAAACCTAGATTTTTAAGTAAGATCTCTGGATTTCTTTTTTAAAAAAACTGGTAATAATACAGAAATAATTTGTAAATGCTATGCAGGCCAAACAAAGCGCATCTGTAATCAAATGCTAACAGTCCATTAGAAACATTGCCAACATCTTGCTCAGCAGAAATTACCCAAATACACTGGGGAGACACGGACCATAAACACTACCAGATGTGGCATAGGAAGTCATGTTGAGTTAGCATCAGTCTTCAGTTTATTTTCTTCAGGGCCTTAGACTGTGAAAGACAGAGACTACTACACACTTAAATTCACATAGAGTATGTGTGGCTAAATCCTTGAAATGTTATTACGTATTTATAGATTTAATGTTGTACTTCTTCATTTTAATGTTTCTAAAATCTGTTTGTGTCTTACCAATTTGATACATTTATTTGTATCAAATAAAAATTCTTCCATTCTTTCTCTTTTTTCTTTATTATATATGCCAAATATTTTACTGTTTTTTGCAAACATTCAACTTTTGGTTTTATGGGTCAACGTTACTAGCTTTTTTTCCCATTTCAATAATTTTATCTTCAGTAACTGTAATGATCAGGGTGGATGTCGTTACTCATTTAGAAGCTTCTTAAGTTGAAAGCTTGATTCTTTCTTTTTTTCTTACTGTTTTTTGTTTTTAGTTAAATGCCACCAAAAGCTAGATATTTTTCCCTGGCCCCTGTATGGCTGATCTCTGGTTGGTGTTGATATGAAGGGCTTCGATTTATTACCCTTTACTTCTTAATTTTACACTTCCAAATTAAAAATTTAGAGTAAAATGAAAGCATTTTCTAAGTTTTTATTGCATGATTGTCATCAATGTGGCTTCAATGATAGCAAATTTTGAAATTCATTGAGTGTTCCTATGTACTTAATGTGTAAATACATAATTGATTTTTATAAGTTGTCCAAATGTATTTTTAAATTATGCTTATTATCTATTTGGATTTAGTTGTTAATTATGTTGGGGGACACCTGGGTGGGTCAGTGGGTTAAAGCCTCTGCCTTTGGCTCAGGTCATGATCTCAGGGTCCTGGGATCCAGTGCCACATCGGGCTCTCTGCTCAGCAGGGAGCCTGCTTCCTCCTCTCTCTGCCTGCCTCTCTGCCTACTTGTGATCTCTGTCTGTCAAATAAATAAATAAAATCTTTAAAAAAATAATAACTGCTAATCATGTTACTTAATTTTCCATAGGCATAATAATTTTTGACTACTGGACTCATTTATTTCTATCTGAAAACTCACCCACATTTAGTTTCTCCTTATGGGTGTTTCAATTATACAAATAAACATCTTCTTTTCTCCTCTATCAGGAGATTTATACATATACATACATATATGTAATGTTTACTGCATTACTGTCATTTTTAAGTGTAAAATATCAGAATTGTATAAAATCAAATATCAGAAATTGTATAAGATCAAGTATTAGAAATTGTACAAATATCAGAATTTCCCTCTTCCTTTTAAATATCTTTGCATTGAAATTATTTTGTCTGAAATTAATGTTAGTGCAAATGCTTTCTCTGTCATGTTACTTCCTAAATTATTTCACTTAAATACATTATTTTTATAATTTTAAATATATATATTTGGTATATATAAAAGAATATACATAGTAAAGTGGTTATTGAGACTTGTTTGTATATCCTGGGTATTAATGCTTTCTGGATCATGTGTATTATAAATATCTTCTCCCCTTTTTCAACTTATTATTTCATTTTCTTTGTGGTGTCTAAATGAACAGAACTAATTTTTAATACATTGTTCTTATTAAGACTTTTAGATTAATATTTTTATATATTGTTCTCAAAAATCGTCCCTAGCTAGAGATCATGAGAATGTTCTTCTGTATTGCTTTTATTTTTTATTTTTTTTATTTTTTTAAAGATTTTATTTATTTATTTATTTGACAGAGAGAAATCACAAGTAAGCAGAGAGGCAGGCAGAGAGTGAGGGGGAAGCAGGTTCCCTGCTGAGGAGAGAGCCTGATGCAGAACTTGATCCCAGGACCCTGAGATCATGACCTGAGCTGAAGGCAGAGGCTTACCCCACTGAGCCACCCAGGCACCCCTATATTGTGTTTTAAATGTTTATAGCTTTGTCTTTTATATTTAAGTCTCTAATCTATCTTGAATTGATTCTTATGTAAAGTATGAGTAAAGAGTTAAACTTCTTTTTTTTCCATAGGATAATCTAGATATATCTAGGAGTAAGCAAATGCCCAAGCACCATTTGTTGAAGAGTTCCTTGTTTCATCACCAACCTGCAACAACAATAATAACAACAACAACAATAACAATCCCATCTACTTGTCTTCTTGCTGGAATTCTCCTCACAATTAGAACAACACTTACATATAACTGTTATTTTATATATATACATATACAAATATATATACTTATATACATAACTGTCACTGACAATCATAGTAGTGCTACACCAAGGAACATGCAAGTCTTTTCTACTACATTATTAGCTCTCAGAGAGAAAAACTGTCTTTCTCATCTTTTTATCTTTCAGATAACATAGCAAAGAGGCTAGGAAGAAAAACCATGTAAAAGGAAGCTATGGAGACTTCTATTTCAAAATGATGAACTGAGTACACACATAGCAGTCTCTCACACCTACAAATGTTTCTTGGATGAAATTCATCTGAATTACTCATACACAAAAATGGCTCTTATTCTACGGTTCTGGAGTGATATAATTTTCAAAGAAGAATGGAATAAGTAGAAATGTCCATCATAAACCTTTCCTGGGTTCAAAGCAATGTTTATTAAAAATTTTTTATGAGTTTTTATTTAAATTCTATTTAGTTAATTAACAAACAGTGTAATATTCATCTCAGGTGTGCAATTTAGTGATTAAACACTTCCATACATCACCTGGTGCTCATCACAAGTGCCCTCCTTAATCTGCATCACCAATTTAACCCATCCCCCCACCCACTGCCTCTCTGGTAATCATCAGTTCGTTCTGTATAGTTAAGAGTCTGTTTCTTGGTTTTCCTCTTTTTCCCCCCATGATCTTCTGTTCCTTAAATTCCACACCAGTGAAATCATATGGTATTTGTCTTTCTCTGATTTATTTCACTTAGCATAACACTGTCTAGTTCCATCCATATTATTGAAAATGGCAAGATTTCATTCTTTTTATGGTTGAGTAATATTCCATTGTTTTTTATCTTTGCTTATAAAGTCTTTTGTTCTTCTTCCTCAAATAAACTCTCATCTGCACCATACAGATCTCCCACTATTCAGGTCTCCTTCCACCATCCTGGACGGCCCTTTCTTCTCTGTTCCTCTTCACACTGTCTGAGAGTTCTCCTTTCTCCCTCATGTCCCCTAAGATGTGAGGTTCCTCTTTCTACCTTCACTGATTTTTCTCTTAAGGATAAGCCCATGGATCTTTTCATCCTATTATCTCCTTAGAAAGAGGAAAAAGAAAGATGTGAATCTGCATGTTACTTTTTAACCTGTCAAGCTTAGAGTAAGTATTTAGGACTTTAATAAGAGATATTTAAAATTATCTACTTGTTTTTTATTAAAAACATCTACTTGTACAATATTCCTTTTTACTTTATCCAGGATAAAGTTCACTAAGAATCCCAGACTTATGTGTTTTTCTTTGCCGACTAGATGTTGCTGTCGCTGATGACTCTAGAACACAGCCCCTTTGAATATGATGGCTTTTGACATTTATAGGACATTTTCTGGAAACAACAGGGATTTTTCAAATCTTGTCAAAGATCAGTACAAAGACATTTCATTCCTGCCTCAGTTCACTAATGTTTGGGTTCAAAAGCCCATAGTTTGAGAGATGCCATTTTCACTATACCAGGAAAAGCAGACTTTTAACTCCATATCCACCATTTTTGTCAGGCAAACAGTAAAACACAGCACACATGAGAAAAGAACCAACAGCAAAACATAAAGTAAGTGTTTGGAAATTGTACCGGATATTTCTTCTGACACTTGCCCAGTTACATGGTACTGCAAACATTTCTCTACAAATCAATTCTTGCTTAAAGACTGAGGTTGTTCAATAGACCTTGGAAATCGAGGTGTAGTTTTCCTCTTAAGTCTGAATTTATCCATTTCTCTTTCCTTTTAGAAATTCCTTACAGGGGCACCTGGGTAACTCAAACAGTTAAGTGCCTGAGCCTTGATTCCAGCTCAGTCACTATCTCAGGGTGGTGAGACCAAGCCCCACATCAGCCTCCACCTTGGGCATGCAGGCTTAGATTATCTCTCTCCCTCTGCCTCTCCCCGACTCTTCCTGCTCTCACTCTCTCTCCCTCTCTCTCTCTTAAGAGTCTCTCTCTCTCAAGTAAATAAATAAATAAACAGAAATTCCTTGCAGATTTAAGGATGTTTCTTATGTGTGACTTTATGCAATAAGTCAATAAGCTAGTAAAATCCTTCATCCAGTCACTTGTGATTTCTGTTTTCTTGGTCTGAGTTTTAAGGTAATATAATCTGCTTTGAAAAATTCACAAGAATGATGAAAAGACTTCTCAAACAAAGATTATCTGACCAATTACCGTCTTAAAAATGCAATTCCTAAGAAGCCTAAATGGTCCACTCGTGACACAGAGGGAAGGATGCATGACCCTGAGGCTTCCTCTTCCTGTTGTAATCTTTCCTCAGTTACTGTGTTCACCAGTATGGCTGAAGAACTGTGCTCACGGAACTTGGACCCTTTTGTTTGTCATCACTGGAAACTGTTATTTGTTTACTTTCTACTTTGAACCTCTGCATAAGATGCAACAGAGAGAATTCTGGGAGTTTGCAATTCCAAATGAACATGCAGGTAAGTCTGAATTTCTGTATCATATTCACCCCAGAAAGTCACATTTAGCATAGTTATCCACAGAAGGTACCTCCAAGATGCATACTGTGTCTCTCTGAGGAAGTTCACCTCTCTCCTTTCCATGCCTGTGCCCCATGAGAAAGTCAGCTGGCTCCTTCATCTGTGGCTGAAAGGTGCAGAGAAGATGAAGCGAATAGCACCCTTGTACTGCTGTAGTGGGAGGGGGAGGGGCGGCAGTCTGTAAGCTCCGCCCAGCTGACCATCTCTCAGAAAACAGAGAGAAAATGGCCGCCTTGGTGCCCAGGCTAGCTCTCCTGGCTGGAGCTGTTGTTTATGAGCCACATTCCTTTGTGCATTCTCTCCGGTTGTCACAACAATGTCTTACTGCTGTGTCAGCCAGGTCAGCTGAATGGGGATCTACAAGGGTCTGTTTTTAAATATTTTTAGTTCCCATACTTTCAAAAACATCTAGTTAAGTTGCCTAAAAAACCTGATCTTTCAAGCTTTTAAATCAGTTGCCATAGTAACAGATGTTCAAAAACAGGGGACTACAGTTTTGTGTTAAACTATGTTTGCCCCGACTTCCCACAAACTTTATGTCTATATGCTCTGTCTTGGTGGGGTGGGGTAAAGGCACAAGTAAAATTTTCAGTCTTTGTTATCTTCCTTTATGACTTTTTTTTAAAAAATAAAATAAAACTTCACATAGCTAAAAAATTGGCCATAGTGTAGTGCTATTTTATATCAGTCTTGGTGTTTAATAAGACCTGAATATATTGAAATAATAATCATAGCAACTAGGAAGGAGAAGTGGGGAAAAGCAGCAGGCTCAGTTGCCTGTCCTCCAACTGCACTTCAGATAGAATGAAAACCACACAACTCCATTGACTGGTCATCTTGAAACAAAGAACAAAAGCTTAATCACATATCTAGACAGGGCAATTAAAGTCAAGAGCACAGAAATCTAATTCTCCAAGCACATCCATGCATAATAACCACTTTTGGAAATGTGGTCTATACTGAAAAGCTTCTGTGTCTGTATAGAATCTGTACTTTTTAATTATGAGACATTTCACATAAAGAAGACATGGGGGGCGGGGGTGAATCCAACAACCATGGGAGGAGGCATTTCCTTCTCCAGACTCAGAAACCAGTAGGTTTCTAGCATCAGCTTGTAAGAAAGAAAACAGACAGTGCTTTTTCAAGATTTCACAGCAAAACTGCTCTCTGAAAAGAGGCATGTGGCAAATTAGAAAGAGTAAAACAAATAGTGACACTGAGATCTGGGTTCAAATACCAGCTCTGCCTCTTACCAAATTGTGATGTTTCTTACAGTGTCTGAGCATCGTCCTTCCTTTGGGATGAAAATATTACCCGAAATGGATTTCCATTTAATAATCCTAAGAGATCCCTGTGGAAAATATCCAGCTGAGCAAGGTCTTAGTCTGTGTTCCTCCTTTTCTATTGTCCCCATCTCCATCAGGGACCCCTGGACCTAAAAGCAAAAATTCTCTTTCTTAATGACTCTGGTCCTGTTTTTTGAGTGGACCACAGGGGTCTCTGCCCAAGATGCCATCTATAGCTCAAGGGCCAAGTTGTGCTCTGCAATGGAGTCACATCTGGTCAGGGAACTAGATGAGACAACCACAGCTCCCTCACATTTTAAGAGAATTGGTCCCTTTTTATACCTCCAAACAGATTAGAATGATTTTTGTGTTGGTTCAGATCTTCCAAGAAGAAGATGCCACAACAGATTAAACAATGAAGAAAAGTATTAGGGGGAAATGACTCTTGAAAAAAATGGGTAGAAACAAGTCTGACCCCTGCAGGCAAGGAGAAAGGAAAAGAGTGGAGGCTGGGTGGAAGCTTCCTATACTGCCACACAGTCTATGGAAAATACATCTAGAAGGCTTGGGAGTCCTCAAGCCAAAGTCAGCCATCAGAAGAGTCTCTTGCCTTCCAGGATGGGCTTCAGTATTCCTATCATGCTTGGCTTCCTAACAGACCAGAGAGGGGAATTCTTATGGTAACCACAGCTTCCTAATTAGGTTTCCATTTTCTCCAGATATTGACACAATCCTAAATTAAAATTTAGATGTTTAAAAAAGAGAGAGAGAGAGAGTGTGTGTGTGTGTGTGTGTGTGTGTGTAGCACCAATGTCTCAATTAAGAAATATTACATGAAGCAAGCAATGCAAAGAGCTGCTGAAGACACTGCCTTTGCTCTACCTGAAACTGTTGCCACAGCTAGAGGACACTCTTTCACCCAATTTTGAGGACACTGATACCCTTGTCCTTCTCCATACCTCTGCTGCAAGAAGCCTTCCTCCTCAGCTACCTTGAGAGCTTCCTGTACCCTAAGCCATCCCGTCTTCCTGAAAAGCTCAGACCAAAGTGGCTTAACTCTGTGGGCACAGGATTCATAAAAGAGTATTTGTTAACACTCACTACTGTGAGACATAAATCCCGAAAGTTCAACTGCTTCACACAATTGAAATTTATTTTTTGCATATCTGACAATCCCTGAAGATATGTAACAGTCGGCCTTCCACACTATCATTCAGGAACCTCTACTGGATGAGCCCCTTGAGACTTGGGGACCTTCTCTTCCAGCCAGTGAACAGAAAAGAACAGAATATAGGAAATCCTGGGAGACTTTTCTGGGCCAAGCCTGGGCATGGAATCGATTGCTTCCACACTCACATCTTGTTGACCAGCACAAATTCCAAAGCCACATCTACCTGCAAGCGAGGCTGAAAATCACAGTCCCACTGTGCGCTCCAGAGCAGGAGTAGATTTGATTAGCACCTAGCCAGCTCAGTGAAAAAGGATCCAGTGCTGGAGCCCGGGGCACTGGGACGTGGGGACTGGGATCTGAGACTTACTGAAATTATTATCCATGTCATGGGAGCTGCAGTGTTGTTGGGTCCTCCAATAATGGGTCCATGGCCAAAGGAGCGAGACTAATACAGAACGAAGGTCAAGCAAAGCTTTATTTCACACCAAGCATCAAGAATCAAACCGACCATCAAACAGACCGGTCGGGGCTGCCCCTTACAGAGAGGGCGACCCCTCCCTGCCTCACAGACTAACTTTTATAGAGCAAAGGCCGTGTGGTTGGGCCTGGCCACACACAGGTGGCAAATGAGATTGTAACACACAGAGAAAGATGCACAGTCATTCTAGGTCACACATAAGTGACCAATTGAATTACAATTTACCCTATAGTAGGCATTTGAACTAGCCTATCACCTTGGTCAGAATTGGCACCCAAGAGGCGGGGCCCATACTCCTTGGTAGCTAGGGAGACAGTATGTGGGCTCTACTGATTGGGTGTTCTCCACCTGACCAGACTCATCCCTGCATTTGGGCTGTTATCTCCACCTGACCTGACCCACCCTTGTATTTGGTCTTTGCTACCTGGAACTGCTTTCCTGGACTTGCTTTTAATGAAGTTCCCCTGGGGGGTGCAGGGTCAATTTAAGTTTTACTGCATAAACAACAAAATGGCTGTTCAACTGAGGTGGGGCCACTCTGGCTAAATAGACCCTTACAGTGTTGTTCTCAAATGTTTTTGAGGTTGGCTTCAGAGCCTACCCGCAGGTCTGAGCTCAGCTTTGAACACTTAGTACATGTTTCCAGGTGGAAAATAAACAACCTATTTATAAGCAGACTTTAGTAAGAAAGTCCTACCTGTAAATTAGAGGAGCTAAATATATACATGTAAGTGAATGCACATATGTTAAATGTGAATTTGGAGATCAGGTAATTGACGATTGGTTCCCAGCCTCTAACAAACTTAAATTCTTATCGTTGGCATGAGTAGATCCAAGGTATGTTAGGAAGTGACACTTGTGATCATTTGGGTATTTCCTTGGTGCAATATCCTGTCTGTTGAAAACACCATTAAATGGATCTTTACTTCTGCGGTCCTTGTGACAGGTCGACTAAAATTACTGTCTTCCACTAACCTCCAATGAAGCAATCTGTCTTAAAAGAATACAATTTTAGGACCACATTCATTGCATTATGATGAAATTTCATTTTATATTCTCACACTTAAATGCAAATATGCCATTTTGAACATGTGCTTAGAGAGAATGCAAAGACTGCTGGCAATCCAGCCACTTAGCTCAGACAATTAACAATAGTGTCTTTTTTTTCAAGCCACATCAGAGCTTCCCCTTACTTTGAAGATGACAAACAGCTCTTCATAATCCCCTAACAACATAATCCTGCATTGCATCGTCCATGTAGAGGACAGACAATATCATGGGCTTACAAATTAAAGTCTGGAAATTTTAGGTCTCTGAAGAAGTTGAACAATACATTCCTGATTAGAGAAATATGCAAAGACTGCATTCCAGATGCACTTTGCATTTATAAAACATTTCCATAACACTTACAGACATGTGGACATAAATGATATCATATTTGCCATGTCTGCACTTACTTTCAGGAAATTAGATTAGCGATAGCAGATTGTGATAAGAAGAAGAGACTTTAATTCTTGATTCAACTCTGCCCTTACTAGCTGTGTGACCCTGAACAAGCCACCTGACTTCTCTGGGCTTTTGTTCTCTCCTTTGTAAAACAACGATTTAGGTTAAATGACTTTGCCACATCTAGGAGTGCCTGGGTGACTTAGCGGGTTAAGTAAGCATCTGCCTTCAGGTCAGGTCATGATCCCAGGGTCCTGGGATCAAGCCTCACAGGGAGCCTGCTTCTCCCTCTCCTTCACTCCCCGTCTCTCTCTGTCAAATAAATGAATGAGTAAATTTTTAAAATACATACATAGCTTTTCCACATCCAGGATTCTATATGATATATTTAACATTTGGGGTCTCCATTTCCACAAACAGAAAACTGGTTATAAAACTATCAACCCTTGGGGATGCCTGGGTGGCTCAATCAGTTAAGCATCTGCCTTCTGCTCTGGTCAGGGTCCTGGGATGGAGTCCCACATCAGGACTCCTTGCTCAGTGGGGAGCCTGCTTCTCCTTCTGCCTGCCACTCTCCCTGCTTGTGTGCGTTCTCTCTCCCTCCCTCTCTCTCTCTCTCTCTGACAAATAAATAAAATCTTAAAAAAAAAAAATTAAAAACTATCCACCCCTTTTTAATCTTAAAATACTCTTAAGGATTAAAAAAAAGAAGTATATGGAAACAAGCTTTGGAAATTGCAAAGTGTTATGCAAATGTAAGATTTTTAAAGAGAAATAGTCACATTCATACTGTTCAAACCTTTTGCATGCTTGCTTAGTCTGGAACCCGAGTAGATACAGTGGAGTTTAAGACTTAGGTCTGCTGATCCATCTACACATCATCTAGAAAGCTGGGTGTTATTTCCATTTTTGACAAGGTATGGAAGATGGCCTGAAGTCCAGACAAAGAAACATTGTTTACAGCCAGAAACCAAAACACCCTCCTAATACCACAACACACAATAGGGTGCTACTGTAGGCTGCCTTCTTTAGCAACTCCAACTGGAATGTCCCCTAAAAGCCACACACAGAGCATGTCTACCAGACTAAAATACAGGAAAGCAAACTCTTTGGGTAAAGACAAAGCATTGCTGCCATTAGGAAGGGCATTACCTACTATGAGGGAGCCAGGCTGGTAAACTCTGGCATGGAAGGCATGGAAGTCCAATGGACCTGACTTGATTTGAAGAATACTAGGGGTGTCTGCACATCCATGAAAGCACTGTCAGTGTGATGGCTAAGTATTATCAAAGATGTCGTAGGGTCATTGATCACATTACTCACAAAAGTCCATCAGTGGAGAATGTCCTAAAAACCAATGCATGAACCTTTTGTTTCTCACCTCCCCCTGGTCCAGGCTGTGAGCAAGAAGGTGGTAATCATGAAGAGCCAGCCTTTGGAGCTGCTGCTGGTGGGTTCGAATCCTGGGCGTGTCACTTGCCTGCTCTATGGAATCAGGCAAAGTGCTTAAGTTCTTTGTGCCTCAGTTTCCCCCCCATATTAAGGAAACTGCTCCTCCAAATGTAATAGAACGATATATAATATACATCTATATATATCGTTTTATATATATATATATGAATATATATATATATATATATATATACAGAATATATATATAAATAATGATATATACCTATATAGAATGCTCAGCACCGTGCCTGACAGGGAGTAAGTAAGTATAGCATTATCATCAGCCAGGATTATCAAGACTCACTGAGATCTGCCTTCTGTTCTGACCCTATCTTCTAATTCTCCCTGACTCTCCTAAATATTTTATAACTGCTAATTATGACCTCTTGGCATATCATAGGGTCAGTTTAGTGGGATACGATCACCAATTATTTAGAGAAAATGGAATGGAGTACAATGCAAAGGGATGGAACATGAAAGAGTAAGACAGGATACAGTAAAAGGAAATACATCACATGTAATGAGATTAATATTGTTATGTGCAGCTGGGGGGGCAGATGTGCATGTGTGTGTGTGTGTGTGTGTGTGTGTTACTGAGATAAGGATGAAAAATATATTTTCTAATGTGGAACACCATCAAAAATGTTTCAAAGCTACAACCCTAAGTCCTTTCTTTGTGCCCTCTGGAATCCCTAATCCATGGTATACAAAATTCCTTATGTTCTCAGACTTTTTTCTGAATGGTCCTCTTGACCTCTTACTATAACTCAGTGTTACTCAGACTTGAAGTGCATCAGGGTCTCCTGGAGAACTTTGTAGTAGACAGCCACTAAAATAGTCCCTAATGATCCTTCATTCCTAGTATTCATACATTGTGTAATACCCTCCAATGTGAGCTGAAGTCACAACTCACCTCTTAAGAATAGAACACAGCAGTCATTTTTTATCCCTTCTAAGACTACATCAGTTTCAAGATGACTGCAGACCAACCAACAGCTTGACCACAGCCCCATGACAGACCTTGAACCAGAGGCACTCAGCTAATGTTCCCAGATTCTAGACCCTCAAACACTGAAAGATAATATCCATTGTTTTCAGCTTCTGAGGTTTGCATAATTTGTTACACACCAATACCTAACCAATACAGGTTTGTTAACATATAAGTTGCTGAGTCCATCCCAGAAGTCCTGATTCAGTATGTCTGGGGTGGGGTCCAAAGATTTGGAATTCTGTCAAGTTCTCAACTGATGATGCTGATCTAGAAGAACACATTAAGAAGACTATTCTATCTGAACCCAGATTCTTACTGAGGATCTCACTTCCCCTACAGCCCTCTCAAATGAGAGCTGTTTCATTTTGCTTCCTCTCTCTCTCTCTCTCTCTCACAGCCCATCATCTTCTGGGCATTCCCTTCCATATCTCATCAGCCCTCCCCTTCCCCCTCTGCCTAGCTTAGAAAGTCTTTCTATCTCTCCTCTATCTGGAAGGAAGCTGCCAGATAATTTTTCCAGGATCCATCTACTCTGTAATGATAAAGCTCTGGTCACTTTGCCAACCTTATTGCTAGGAAAGTCTTTGGAATTCAAAAGGATCTTTTTTCTCTCAGACACCTGACTCTCACAATTGAAAACTGGCTTCCAAGGCCATTGTTTCTGAAATGCCGTGTTAAAATCCTAACTTAGTCTCAAGGGGTGGAATGGGTAGAAAAACAAGAACTCTCAAAAATGCAAAATAAATTATATAACATTTCCCCCAAAATAACTTATGTCTGAACATGATTGCACTTATAGAATAAAATTTTAATTGGTAACAGAAGTTCAGTCTATAAATGCTTATTTTGAATACTATTTTTTATTTCATAACCTGCTATTTATTTCATCACCCTTCTGATTTTTTTTAAGCCAGCTTTTACTTCTTAATGAGATGTAATGTTCAGAAAAGCCTAAAATTCTAGCTAGCATTCAGAGAGGAGTTGATGTGCAAAGTATGGTCTTCCTTCTCATAAATGGGGCCTGCCTTTCTGAATCCCAGACTTACCCTCTACACAGCTTAAGATTCCCTGGGTGAAGAAAGGTGTTTATTCTCCAAAGAACTGTAAACGTAATGTATGTGATGGTTATTCATAGAATGGTTAAGTAATTTTATCAACCAGAGAGCAAACTTCTAGAATGTAAACTGTGGGGGTTTTCCTAATCAGAGTGTTACAGGTAAAATTCTCACTGATCTTAACTCAGACCTCTCTCACTCCAGACGAAGAGGCAATCTCCTCATTCTTGGTATGTAACAGGAGGCAACAACTTTGGAATTCTCCCCCCATTTCAAGTGCCCACAGAATTGCTCCTGTCTTTTACAAGCGTCTAGAAGCCTGGCTGCAAAAACAAACCCTATGGGGGAAAAAAGAGGGGGAGGATGAATTCACCCAAAGTGCAAATTATGAGACTCAGGCTCCCCTTTTCTGTAGAACTAACAAGTGAATCTTATAGTGCAGACAAAAAAAAAAAAAAAACACTGAAGTGAGCGTTTGAGAGACATTTGCGCTGGTGAGGACAGCATTTTCATGGTAATTTGTTAATGTTCTTGCAGAGCAAGGGTAATTTACTGCAGTAAAATCTAGCTAATAGTTGCAGAGATTTGAGGCCTCCTTCAGGGAGACCACATGCATGCCCACAGGCTATCTGGTGCCTGCAAGTCTCCCACAGCCACTCACAGATCCGCTGCTAAACTTTTTTCCCCAATGGACCTGCTGGACACCTCTGTCTTCCCTGCTTCCCCCACCTTACAACCTCAGAGCCAGCACCCAGGGAGGGAAGCCCAGCTGGGTGGGAGAGGGAGCAAGGAGTTTGGGGAGAGTTCAGGCAGAAGGCTTGGTGTTCCGAAGACTCAAATTCTGAGAGGTCTTAACCTGACAGCTCTCTTTTAGGGCACTCTGTCAAGAGCAAGACAAAAAAGAAATTAAAAAAAAAAAAAAAGATATGTAAAAGACATCTATCAATACTACTCATTTTCTTTTCTGATTATGAAGATTTTCAAAAAACTGAAAGGCTCAAAAGGGGACAAAATCACCAATAATTCTATCTAGACATCTTGACTCCATTCCTTCCAGTTTTTTTTTTAAGACTATTTATTTATTCATTTGAGAGAGAGAGAGGGAGCGTGTGCATACAAAAGAGAGAGAGAGAGAGAGAGTGCACAGCAAGGGGAGTGGCAGAGGGGGAGGGAGAAGCAGACTCTGGCTGAGCAGGGAGCCTGATGCCTGGCTCCATCTGAGATCATGACCTCAGCCAAAGGCAGACACTTAACCTACTGAGCCACCCAGGTGCCCTCTTCCAGTCTTTTTCTGTCCAGAATTTAATTACTGTATGCAACTTTATTGTGAATGAATCCTTTTTTTTTTTTTTTTGAAAATAAGATTCTTATAGTCACCTAATATCATTGTCTGTATGCACTGTAAGTCATAGAATATTTCTGTTAGGGGACCACAGCGGTGGCTCCCATTATTACATAACTATAAATACATTGTAGGGACCATCCTTGTACAGAAATCTTGGTCTCACATTCTATTTTATTAAGATGAATTCTCAGAAGAGATGAATGGTATCAATAGATACGGACATGTCAACATACTTGGTACATAAAATTGAGTCAAATTGCTTTCCAGAAAAGCTGCAGCCATTAGACAGAACAGGAGTCCCATATTAATGCCCTTCAGCCACATTCAGTTTTTAATCTGTGCTCATTTGACAGGCAAAATTACAGATAGAAAGTGACTTTTTCAGTTTATAGATAGAAAATGCATTATGTATAGCTTGGTTTGCTGATAAAATTAACATATCTGGCCCATTTGGGAAGGGATGAAATCAGTCAGTGAGAACTGAAAGTGACCTCACAGAGCACATGATCCACCAGGTGAAGTGGTTTGTCCAGGGTCATGCAAACATTTAGTGATGAACTTGGAACTAAAACTGAGAATTGCTCTAATTCCCATCCCATTTTTGCAAAGCAGAGATTGAGATATAGAGGAGAGTTTTAATGCTCATTTAATGAACTTCCTCCCCATCCATTGTCCACATCTTTACAGCAGTGCACAAGACAGCTACTCCCGCACCCAGCAGTTCACCATCAACTTCCACATCTCCCACAGGGTCCTTTTGGAGAAGAGGGGTCCCAAAATTCAAATTTGTTTCTGAGTTAAATAGAGCCAACTGTCAGGAGGACTCAGTCCATTCTGAAAATATCTCAAGTGACAATCTAAAATCAAATACGAATGACACTTTCCTGACTCTTTGTCTTTCATCCTGAGTTGCCTCCCTTCTTGCCTTTTATGACAAGAACATGAAAGTCATGGCCTGACTGAAGACTCTCTGTAATACCACCTTTCCCATCTAAAAGCACCTTTTAATTTCTGCATTCAAACATCTTCTCCATCTGACCCTGTCATGGCTTGAGAACAGTCATAAATTCTTCCTGATGCTAGGTGGTTCTATGGCCCCTCGCCTTGAATCTACACAAGCTTGTGACTGCTTTGACTAATAGAACACAGGAGAAGTGATGCCACATGATGCTCAAGGCCTGGTGACAGAAGGCAATACAGCCTCCTCCTTACCCGCTAAGAATACCTGTGCTGAGAGCCATGAGCTACCACGTAAGAAGTCTGACCACTCTGAGGCCATCATACGATGAAGAAATTCACATCGTATGGGGAAGCTACAAGTAGATGTGCTGATTGACTGTTCTAGCTAAACCTAGCCTTCAAGTCATTCAGCCCAGATGCCAGAGAGAGAAGTGAAGAAGTCTCCAGACCATTCCAGCACCCAGTCATTTGAGTCAACCTTGGCTTTGATGTCTTCCCAGCTAATGCCCAAGGCATCATGGAACTGAAGCAAGCCATCCCCCCCGTGCTTTGGCTGAATTCCTGGCTCACACAATTAATGAGCATAATAGAATGATTGCTGTTTTATAACAATATGTTTGAAGCATTTGTCACACACCACTAAGTACCTGAAATAGCCCCATCTTATTTCATCAATGCTATGATTGAATATTTGTGACTTTCCCCCACACCCCAAATTCATATGTCAAAATCCTAATGCCTAGTGTGATGGTTTTAGGAGATGGGACCCTTGAGAGGTGGTGAAGTCATGAGGAGTGTTATGAGTGGAATTAGTGCCCTTAATAAAAGAGGCCCCAGAGAAGTCCCCTCACACCACAAGAGGACACAGCAAGAAGTCAGCAGTCCATAACCCAGAAGAGGGTCCTCACAAGAATTCGACCATGCCAGCACCCTGATCTTGGACTTCAACCTCTACAACTGAGAAAAGTAAATTTCTATTGCTTACAATCCACCAGTCTGTGGTATTTTGTTATAACAGCCCTGATGGACTAAGACAACTATTCTCCACCTCTTCCTTTTCCTCACCAGGCCATGAACTACAATTTCCCCTACCTTACTTCCAAAAATCTCTGAGGATTGGATTGGGGGCATTTGTAACAATATTTAGTATGAATAATGTTGATGGTTGCATTGAAAAAGAGACTTAAATTCACCCAGAACACGAAGGGGCCTAGAAATGGATTTTCCAGATGACATTAAAATGTCAAATGTTTTCTCTGCTATTTTTCATTTGCCATCAATTTCCCAGTTCCTGATGCCTATCCACATCTTGAATGTACAGAATTTCCAGAAACTCTCCACATTCAATCAAGTAATAATTAGCAGAGGTCAATTTAATTTTTTTAAAAAAGCTACCATTTATTTGAATGCTATGCTAAACACTTTCCCCGCATTACCTTAGCATCTTGTTTGCATAAGTTAAGTATTCTTAACCCATTTTACTGAAGAGGGAACTGTGGTTCAGTGAGGCAAAGTAACATAGCTCCAAAATGTAGAGTCAAGATTTGAACCAGGAACCACAGGACCCCAGACTCAGGTGTTAACCATTATCAGTACTTTTCAGGTCTTTTGGTCACATCCCATAGTTAAAAATGCATCTTCCACCATGACCAATGAACACGACCACACGTAGATTATTGCAATAAAAGTGCCAAGAAACAATGAATACCTTCAAGTACACAGCGCCTTAACCCCTATTCTTTTCTGTTTATTTTCCATTTTTTAAAACATAGGTAGTAATGTATCAAATCAATTGTATAACCTGTTGCTAATTGTTGACAACATAGACACTACAAAATCATTGCACCTTCTCTAATTGGACTTAAAATCTGGGAAGTCATTACCCCAAGACCATTTTCTTATTTAACCACAGGTTAAAAACAAAAGTTTTCATTTAATTTTTTTTTTCAGTTAGAAACAATCCTTAAAAGTTCTACCCCTCAAGGAAATATGAATCAAAACCTCACACCAGTCAGAACGGTTAAAATTAACAAGTCAGGAAACAACAAATGTCGGTGAGGATGCAGAGAAAGGGGAACCCTCTTACATTGTTGGTGGGAATGCAGACTGGTACAGCCACTCTGGAAAAAAGTGTGGAGGTTCCTCAAAAGTTAAAAATAGAACTACCCTATGACCCTCCAGTTGCACCACTATGTATTTATCCAAAAGATATAAACACAGTTATTTGAAGGGCTGCATGCATTCCCTAATGTTTCTAGTAGCAATGTCCACAATAGCCAAAATATGAAAAGAGCCAAGACCTCTATCAATAGATGAATGGATAAAAAGATGGGGGGAGGGTGTGTGTGTTTAATGGATTATTACTCAGTCATTAAAAAGAATGCAGTTTTGCCATTTGCAATGGCATGGGTGGAACTAGAAGGTATTATGCTAAGCAAAATAAGTCAGTCAGAGAAAGACAAATATCACATGATTTCACTCATATGTGGAATTTAAGAAACAAAATAGATGAACATAGGGAAGGGAAGGAAAAATATAATAAGATGAAAATTGAGAGAGAGGCAAACATTAAGAGATGCTGAACTCTAGGAAACAAACTGAGGGTGCTGGAGGGAAGTGGGTGAGGGGTGGGGTAACAGGGTAATAGATGTTAAGGAGGGCACTTGATGTAATGAGAACTGGGTGTTATATGCAACTGATGAATCACTAAATTCTAAATTAGAATCACTAAATTCTTATTAGTTTCTCTGAAACTAATAAAAGAAAAAGTTCTATCTGCCTCTTTCTTTTGTAATGTGAGACTCTTCAAAAAAAGCTCTATTGGGTAAATTTAACAAACAATAAAATTGATGCTTCAGTTCACACTAGATCCAGTTGCAGGACAGGAATAAGATGAAGGACAGATGTCCGTCTCAGGTTTGCCTTTTTCCTCTCCTTCTAGAAAGGAACCAGCCACAGCCCCCAGGAGGCTCAAGGGCACAGAACACTGCTGATCCCTCCTTGCTCCTTGTTCAGACCCTCCGGTGACTAAAGAGTTGTGAGGTGAATTTACGTGAGAAAATATGCTGGACCAATGACATAAACTAGAATGAATACAACAGGGAAGTAACCCCAAGAATTGGGAGAAGATGCTAAAAGCCATCTTTTGAGGCATCACTGGAGCTGGAAGGGCCTTGGTGACAAAGAACAATGGTGAAAAAAACAAAGATGCCACTGAAAAGAAAGGAGAATGGAGGGCTCATTTGGGGAAGAAGAGGCCCTGTGCTCTGTAAAAGAGAAGCTGGTCCTTCGCATGGCAGCCTGTCCTGCTAGCATTCTGGGAATTGGCTTTCCAATTCCAGTAACACGTACACTCAAAATAAAGACCTATTGATCTTCCTGAAAATTTGAAATGCTTTCACTTCTTTATGATCCAAAGATCCTTAATTAAGATGGATATCAAAAATATTCTCCCAGTCAGAATTGAGTGTGGGACGCCACAGAGTCACAGACAAGAGATAGGACGTCCTAGAAGACTATTCTCATGCTTTTGTTTTGGAAATATGAATGATATTAATGGCAATGCTTTTTATTTAAATGATAAAGGACTTTATAGTCCACAAAAAAAACTGATGACACATAATCATCTGTAAATTGGAGATAATAGTATTACCTTCTTCATATTTTATTGTGGAGATGAAATGAGCAAACACATGAAAATCCTTAGACTAGTACCTACCACATAGTAGGTCCTCAATAAATAGGACTTGACTTTATGATCATACTGGAACATGGGCAGACATTATGGAGTCACCTGATAGGTAAAGAAATGGGACACTTGGAGAGACCCACAGCCATGCTAAAGATTACACAGCTGATAACTGGTAATTAAGGTCTTTGGGCTTTGTGTCATGCATCTATTCATTCCACAGTTATTCATGGAGTCCCAGGATCAGTGTCAGGCTCACACCCTACACAGAGAATGTGACAGATGTGATTTCTACATCCACAGTCAAGTGCTCTTTCCCCAAGGTTTATCATGTGTCTACAATACAGGTATCAACTAAATATTTGCTCTTGCTTTGTTTTATGCCCTGCAAAGGAGTTTAAATTAAGCTGCAATACAAAGGCAAACAATTATACATGCATCTTCTTCTATCTTGAGAAATTAGAGTTGGTGTCTCCTCTGTGCCTGTCACAGCCTCCTGAGGTCACTCTACCATGGCACTGGATACGCTGCTTTATAACTCTCTGAATAATGATCTGTCCTCATGCCTCAACCCAAGTCTGTCAGCTCCCTAAGGACAAGAACTATGCTTGGAGTAGCACAGAGTCAGAGGATTTTAATGCCATAAAAGAGTGTTTCTCATATAAGTGCAGCTGCCTTGTTTTTTCTTCATTCTCAGATTGATCCTAGTTTTTAGTGTCATGAAAATTTTTATTCCTCAGAGTTTTTTGAGTTGTGTTTTCCCCACATGGTGGGTTTCTGCTGATGAGGTACATATAACTCGGTGGAACCTGAAGTAAACAGCCAGGAATTAAAATGGCTTCCACTAAACCACCAGTAGTAACATTTCCATACAATATCCAAGATCTAAACGTGAATGGATTCCACACTCATCAATCAGAGGTGTGGGAAGGTGGTTGGATCATTTTGAAACTTCATAAAAACTTCACAGACATCAAATATTGGAAGTTAACCATGAAGCGGTGAAGGTTTAGAGACCCTCTAGATAAACTTTCCAAAGTTAGGCTGGTTCACCTCAGACAAAGGATTCTTGGGGGAAATACAGTAAATTTGAACTTTTGTGTGGCCTTTTTATCTGTATGTGTGTGTTTTAGCAAGCACCCCGGAATGGCAAATGCTTCCTCCTCAGTGGAACCATGTAGATTCAGAAAAAGCTATCTTCCATTGAGAAGACAATTGTTTTCTATAGAGACAAGAAACAAACGCCCGTGACCCGGGTCACCTCCTCCCAGCAGGCTTTTGCTGTGGCTTCCTCTGAGCAAACACAACAAAGTCCAGAGCAGTCAATCCTGCCACCCCACACTGGGCCCCTGCAGTTGTGCTCTGCTATTTACCCTTCCTATTAATCTGTCAATGTTCTAGTCAAACATGCAAAACAATATGGTGGATGCATAGTTTGATGGCCATTGCTAAGTAACTTGGACCAAAGATGAAGAAATGGAACTTCCACCCAACAAAATGTGAGGCCCAATTTGATTGTAAGAAAACGTTCAACAATACCAGTGCATGACAATTTTTCAGGATGGCTGTGATTTAGCACCCCTTCACCAGAAAAGAGAGGTTCCAATAAATGACATTCAGTTCTAGAATCTAAAAATTCAGCTCATGTTGCTGCCCCCATCACTGTGGGATAGGGCTGTCTGGGAGTTTTATAAAAGGTGTTTGATAAAGAAGAGATAAATAAGGGATTTGGCCTGGAACACAGGTGAGCCCTTGACCAACAACTGAAACATTCTTTGAACTGAATAATGAGCCTTTCTTTCACCACTCCCTGAAAAATGCGTAGGCTACAATTTATAGCTCAATAGTTCGAAAAATGTCATCCAAATTATCAAACATTATGAAGCATAGAGATAATGAATAGCTTATTTCTTCCTCCACTTCTTCTGCTAGCCAAGATGAAGCCTCAGAATCCTTCTCAACACAAAGGTCTAAGAAGCCACTTCCACTCCACTGGAATTAGTACAAAATATAGAACATATTTGTCATTCTAGCGAGTCCTTGAGCCTCAAGGGAACAAATGTATCAGAATATAAGATGTATAGATTTTTTTTTTAATGTCCTCTTCTAGTACTGCAGAGCATGAATTTTTCCTGCTGTGTGTTTTCGGAAACCAGGTAGAAGGGCAAGAGTAACTATATTTAATGAATCTGGGGTACCAGGACATAGTACAGCAAAGGGAAAGAAAAGATGGATATTGCAGTTAGGCTGACTTAGGGTCAGAGTCCTTCATTTACTAGCTATTTACTAGCTACTTGAGCTCTGGTAATTATTTAACTGTTCTAAAATATGTTTGTTCATTGGTAAAACAGAAAAAATAAAAAATATATAATGTATAAGTGAGGATTTTTCAACTCTAATCTTTGTTCCATTTTCTCTGATGATTTACTTCTCCACAGACCACAGGCAGCTGTGGGCTCATATCCTTGGCAGTTTTTGACCCAAGAGAAAAAGGAAACCTCTCTTCCCTGCCTGAGTCCAAAAAATCATGGGAAGAATTCTGATCAGTTTGACAGAGGTTATGCGTCAACCTCCAGACCTCCACTTTGGTTGGCCCAGACAGGGTCACATGCCCATGCATAGCTGGGGTACTGTAATTGGGCTGCCTCTAGAACCACTCAGTGTAAGTGAGAAGTAGTTTCCCAAAAGAAGTGTTGAGTAGGGGGAAATAATTTTCTGGGGTAAACAAAACAGTAAATGTGTACACTCTGTGATGTCATGGAGTGAGAAGATTAAATAAAAGAATCCATGTAAAGTATTTAGTACCAGGCATTTCCATAGAAGGCAATAAAGGTGATAGTAATTATTACTATCATTATGATCAATCTCTAGTCTCAAAAGTTATAACCAATAATAGGAGCATTCACAGAAACATAACATTGATGAACATCAAGTTCACACTTAACTGATGTTAGTCTTAATCTGGTTACTTAGACTATATACTCAAATAGCACTCCCAGTGAAATAGCTAAGTGCAATGGTCATACTTTCTGTACTTCAATTTGAATTCAACTGATAGTTGAGATTTCAACTTTGGTCCAGCTCACTGAAGTAAAAGACGAAAGTAAGAAATTGATTCATTCATGCCTTTACTTGAGTTCTTATGTGCCAGGCACTGGGTTAGACACTGGGTGGTACAGGGGAGCCAAAGTGATCAAGTCAGTTATATAGAAGGAGCTTCCTTTCCAGATAGGAAGCCGGAAAGTAGTGAGAAGCACTGTGGCGAACAATGAAACATAGTAAGAGGTTGAAAATCACAGAATGGACTTCAGGTAGAGGCGAGCCCTCTGAGGAAGGGACATCTGGGCAGAGATGTGAGCATATTAAAGGGGACAGCCTTGAAAGGGACAGCATTCTACACTATGGGAATAATGAGTACTGAGTCTGGAGTGTGACCATGTGGCCAGAGCAGAATGAGCAGGTGAAGGGGACAGGAAGTGACGTTAAACAGCCCGCCCACCCAACTCACCCCCAGGATGTCCATGTCTTAATCCCCAGAACCTGAGAAAATGTGACCTTACGTGGTGAAAGGGACTCTGCTGATGTGATTAAGTTAAGAACCTTGTAATGGGACATTATCCTAGATTATCTACGTGGGCCCAATGTAATCTCAAGGGTCCTTAAAAAGTTAGAAAAGGAGGTAAAAGAGGAGGTTAGAGTGATATAAGGAAGACTCGATCTGATGTTACTGGATTTGAAGATGGAATAAAATGATATAAGCCACAAAATGCGAGTAACCTCTAGAAGCTGGAAAAAGCCAGGAAATAGAATGTCTCCTAAAGTGTTCAGAAAGGAATGTAACGGGACGCCTGGGTGGCTCAGTTGGTTAAGCAGCTGCCTTCGGCTCAGGTCATGATCCCAGCATCCTGGGATCGAGTCCCACATCGGGTTCCTTGCTCAGCAGGGAGCCTGCTTCTCCCTCTGCCTCTGCCTGCCATTCTGTCTGCCTGTGCTCTCTCTCCCTCTCTGACAAATAAATTAAAAATCTTTAAAAAAAAAAAAAGAAAGGAATGTAACCTTGCCAACACCTTGATTTTAATCTGGTAAGACCCATGCCAGACTTAGGACCTAGAGAACTATAAAATAATAAATTCATGGTTTTAAACCACTAAGTTTGTGATGATTTGTTACAGCAGCAATAGAAATCTGTGTAATACCATTCTTAACATTACCAGACAATTCTTGCTTTCTTTCTATGCCAGAAAGTTTCTTTCTGTACTGAAAAGCTTTGACTCATGCAACTTGTCAAGAAAAACATCAGTTACTTTAAAGTGAGTACACATGCCCTACCCCAATGGTCTGGGGTCACCTTACAAGTACATAAAAGAAAGAATGGTAAAGGAAACATGGGCTGTGTCTCCAGGTTTTCCTAGCTGAGGTATAATGTGTCCCTAGGGTGGCAAAAATACATATATTTTTTATGAGGTCATGTAAAATTATGCTATAATTCACAATAATGTGGATAAATATGGAAACCAAGAGAGCTTTCCAAAATACAACAAATGGCACCAAATTAAGAATCAAAATTATTGGCTGAAATGAAGCTAAAATGTATTAAAGAGTATTATTTCTCATACACTACCTGCATCCTTGTTGTTAAGGGTCTTCTGATACGTAGTCAGCAGGAGTGCATCTTCTCCCATTGCTCCATAGTATGTCACTTAGAAATCCATCTGGTGAGTTCAACTCCCTATAAATGATTGATGGAGAAAGAAGAGCAGATTTACAATGTTGCAACGATGGGGAAATCTGACTTTTTTTAAAAATGTTGAGCCATCCTAACTATGAACATATTTCTTTCCAAAGATTGTCAATAAAATGTTATACCATTTTATATAAAGTTCATGACCACCTCTTGTAAGATACAATCCTAAGTATTGTTGGGTTTTTTTGTTTTGTTGGTTTTGGTTGTTTCACATTATAAACAATAGCTTTCAAATTAAAAATTTTCTAGTGATTTGCAGAGTACAGAAATGCTATTCAGAGTCAAGATGGCAGAGAAGTAGCAGGCTGAGACTACATCAGGTAGCAGGAGATCAGCTAGATAGCTTATCTAAACATTGCAAACACCTACAAATCCAACGGGAGATCGAAAAGAAGAAGACCAGCAATTCTAGAAACAGAAAATCAACCACTTTCTGAAAGGTAGGACTGGTGGAGAAGTGAATCCAAAGTGACAGGAAGATAGACCATGGGGGGAGGGGCCAGCTACCAGCAAGTGGCAGAGCAATGGAGCACTAAATCAGGACTTTTAAAAGTCTGTTCTGCTGAGGGACATTGCTCCAGAGGCTAAACCAGGGCAAAGCCCATGTGGGGTCAGCGTGGCCCCAGGTCCTGCAGGGTCACAGAAGGATCGAGGGTGTCTGAGTGTCACAGAGCTTGCAGGTATTAGAACGGGGAAGCCAGCTACAGAGACAGAGCTGAGGAGTGAGCTCTTAGCTTAGGGTTACCTTGAACTGGTCACACGCTGGGTGAGCTTGGAGTGCAGCCGGAGGCCAGGGAGACAGGAGTGATTGGGTGCTATTCTCTCAGGGCACATTGAGGAGTGTGGCCCCGAGCCCTCAGCTCCTCTGGGCTGGAGACTGGGAGGCTGCCATTTTCATTCCCATCCTCCGGAACTCTACAAAAAGCATTCGGGGAACAAAAGCTCCTGAAAGCAAACCCAAGTGGATTACTCAGCCCAGCCACTGGTAAGGGTGGTGCAATTCTGCCTGGAGCAAAAACACTTGAGAATCACTACAAGAGGCCCCTCCCCCAGAAGATCAACAAGAAATCGAGCCAGGACCAAGTTCACCTACCAAGGAGTGCAGGTTCAATACCAAGGAGAGCAGCAGAATTCCAGAGGAGGAGAAAGCAAAGCACAGAACTCATAGCTTTCTCCCCATGATTCTTTAGTCTTACAGTTAATTTATTTTTTTTTCTTTTCAATTTTTTTCTTCTTCTGCTAATTTTTTTTAACTTTTACCCTTTTCTTTTTTAACGTTTTTTAACTAGTCTATCTAATATATATATATTTTTTTTTTCTCTTTTATATTTTTTCTTTGTTTTCTTTTTTTTAATTGTTTCTTTTTTTTTCTTTTCTGAACCTCTTTTTATCCCCTTTCTCTCCCCCATGATTTGGGGTCTCTTCTGATTTGGTTAAAGCATATTTTCCTGGGGTCTTTGCCACCCTTTTCGTATTTTACTTGCTCCTTCATATACACTTATCTGGACAAAATGACAAGGCAGAAAAATTCACCACAAAAAAAAAAGAACAAGAGGCAGTACCAAAGGCTAGGGACTAGTCAATACAGACATTGGTAATATGCCAGATCTAGAGTTCAGAATGACAATTCTCAAGGTTCTAGCCGGGCTTGAAATAGGCATGGAAGATATAAGAGGAACCCTCTTGGGAGATATGAAAGCCCTCTCTGGAGAAATAAAAGAACTAAAATCTAACCAAGTTGAAATCAAAAAAGCTATTAATGAGGTGCAATCAAAAATAGAGGCTCTCACTGCTAGGATAAATGAGGCAGAAGAAAGAATTAGTGATATAGAAGATCAAATGACAGAGAATAAAGAAGCTGAGCAAAAGAGAGACAAACAGCTACTGGACCATGAGGGGAGATTTCAAGAGATAAGTGACACCATAAGACGAAACAACATTAGAATAATTGGGATTCCAGAAGAAGAAGAAAGAGAGAGGGGAGCAGAAGGTATATTGGAGAGAATTATTGGAGAGAATTTCCCTAATATGGCAAAGGGAACAAGCATCAAAATCCAGGAGGTGCAGAGAACCCCCCTCAAAATAAACAAGAATAGGTCCACACCCCATCACCTAATAGTAAAATTTACAAGTCTTAGTGACAAAGAAAAAATCCTGAAAGCAGCCTGGGAAAAGAAGTCTGTAACATACAGTGGTAAAAATATTCGACTGGCAGCAGACTTATCCACAGAGACCTGCCAGACCAAAAGAGCTGGCATGATATATTCAGAGCCCTAAATGAAAAAAACATGCATCCAGGAATACTATATCCAGCTAGGCTATCATTGAAAATAGAATGAGAGAGTAAAAGCTTCCAGGACAAACAAAAACTGAAAGATTTGCAAACACCAAACCAGCTCTACAGGAAATATTGAAAGGGGTCCTCTAAGCAGAGAGAGAGCCTAAAAGTAGTAGATCAGAAAGGAACTGAGACAATATACAGTAAAAGTCACCTTACAGGCAATACAATGGCACTAAATTCATATCTCTCAATAGTTACCCTGAATGTTAATGTAAATGCCCCAATTAAAAGACACAGGATATCAGAATGGATAAAAAAACAAAACCCATCTATATGTTGTCTATAAGAAACTCATTTTAGACCCGACAACACCTCCAGATTTAAAGTGAGTGGGTGGGAAAGAATTTACCATGTTAATGGACATCAGAAGAAAGCAGGGGTGGCAATCCTTATATCAGATCAAATAGATTTTAAGCCAAAGACTATAATAAGAGTTGAGGAAGGACACTATATCATACTCAAAGGGTCTGTCCAACAAGAAGATCTAACAATTTTAAATATCTATGCCCCTGATGTGGGAGCAGCCAACTATATAAACCAATTAATAATGAAATCAAAGAAACACATCAACAATAATACAAGAATAGTAGGGGACTTTAACACTCCCCTCACTGAAATGGACAGATCATCCAAGCAAAAGATCAACAAGGAAATAAAGGCCTTAAATGACACACTGGACCAGATGGACATCACAGATATATTCAGAACATTTCATCCCAAAGCAACAGAATACACATTCTTCTCTAGTGCCCATGGAACATTCTCCAGAATAGATCATATCCTGGGTCATAAATCAGGTCTCAACCAGTATCAAAAGATTGGGATCATTCCCTGCATATTTTCAGACCACAATGCTCTGAAGCTAGAACTCAATCAAAAGAGGAAATTTGGAAAGAACCCAAATACATGGAGATAAACAGCATCCTTCTAAAGAATGAATGGTTCAACCAGGAAATTAAAGAAGAATTAAAAAATTCATGGAAAGAAATGATAATGAAAACACAACTGTTCAAAATCTGTGGGACACAACAAAGGCAGTCCTGAGAGGAAAATATATAGCAGTACAAGCCTTTCTCAAGAAACAAGAAAGGTCTCAGGTACACAACCTAACCCTACACCTAAAGGAGCTGGAGAAAAAACAAGAAAGAAACCTTACACCCAGCAGAAGAGAATTCATAAAGATCAGAGCAGAAATCAATGAAATAGAAACCAAAAAAACAATAGAACAAATCAACTAAACTAGGAGCTGGTTCTTTGAAAGAATTAATAAGATTGATAAACCCCTGGCCAGATTTATCAAAAAGAAAAGAGAAAGGACACAAATAAATAAAATCATGAATGAAAGAGTAGAAATCACAACCAACACCAAAGAAATACAGACAATTATAAGAACACACTATGAGCAACACTATGCCAACAAATTTGACAATCTGGAAGAAATGGATGCATTCCTAGAGACATATAAACTACCAAAACTGAACCAGGAAGAAATAGAAAACATGAACAGACCATCACCTGTAAGGAGATTGAAGTAGTCATCAAAAATCTCCAAACAAACAAGAGCCCAGGGCCAGACAGCTTCCCAGAGGAATTCTACCAATCATTTAAAGAAGAACTAATTCCTATTCTCCTGAAACTGTTCCAAAAAATAGAAATGGAAGGAAAACTTCCAAACTCATTTTATGAGGCCAGCATCACCTTGATCTCAAAACCAGATAAGGATTCCATCAAAAAAGAGAACTACAGACCAATATCCTTGATGAACACAGATGCAAAAATTCTCACCAAAATACTAGCCAATAGGATTCAACAGTACATTAAAAGGGTATTCACCACGACAAAGTGGGATTTATTCCAGGGCTGCAAGATTGGTTCAACATCCACAAATCAATCCATGTGATACAACACATTAATAAAAGAAAGAACAAGAACCATATGATACTCTCAATAGATGCTGAAAAAGCATTTGACAAAGTACAGCATCCCTTCCTGATCAAAACTCTTCAAAGTGTAGGGATAGAGGGCACATACCTCAATATTATCAAAGCCATCTATGAAAAACCCACCGCAAATATCATTCTCAATGGAGAAAAACTGAAAGCTTTTCTACTAAGGTCAGGAACACAGCAGGAATGTCCATTATCACCACTGCTATTCAACATAGTACTAGAAGACCTAGCCTCTGCAATCAGACAACAAAAGGAAATTAAAGGCATCCTAATAGGCAAAGAAGAAGTCAAACTATCACTCTTCGCAGATGATATAATACTATATGTGGAAAACCCAAAAGACTCCACTCCAAAACTGCTAGAACTTGTACAGGAATTCAAGAAGGTGTCAGGATATAAAATCAATGCACAGAAATCAGTTGCCTTTCTCTACACCAACAATAAGACAGAAGAAAGAGAAATTAAGGAGTCAATACCATTTACAATTGCACCCAAAAACATAAGATACCTAGGAATAAACCTAACCAAAGAGGCTAAGAATCTATCCTCAAAAAACTATAAAGTACTCATGAAAGAAATTGAGAAAGACACAAAGAAATGGGAAAATGTTCCATGCTCCTGGATTGGAAGAACAAATATTGTGAAAATGTCTATGCTACCTAAAGCAATCTACACATTTAATGCAATTCCTATCAAATTACCATTCATTTTTTTTCAAAGAAATGGAACAAATAATTCTAAAATTTATATGGAACCAGAAAAGACCTCGAATAGCCAAAGGAATATTGAAAAAGAAAGCCAAAGTTGGTGGCATCACAATTCCAGACTTCAAGCTCTATTACAAAGCTGTCATCATCAAGAGCATGGTACTGGCACAAAAACAGACACATAGATCAATGGAACAGAATAGAGAGCCCAGAAATAGACCCTCAACACTATGGTCAACTAATCTTTGACAAAGCTGGAAAGAATGTCCAATGGAAAAAAGATAGCCTTTTCAATAAATGGTGTTGGGAAAATTGGACAGCCACATGCAGAAAAATGAAATTGGACCATTTCCTTACACCACAGATGAAAATAGACTCAAAATGGATGAAGGACCTCAATGTGAGAAAGGAATCCATCAAAATCCTTGAGAAGAACACAGGCAGAAACCTCTTCGACCTCAGCCGCAGCAACTTCTTCCTAGGAACATTGCCAAAGACAAGGGAAGCTAGGGCAAAAATGAACTATTGGGATTTCATCAAGATCAAAAGCTTTTGCACAGCAAAGGAAACAGTTAACAAAACCAAAATACAACTGACAGAATGGGAGAAGATATTTGCAAATGACATATCAGATAAAGGGCTAGTGTCCAAAACCTATAAAGAACTTAGCAAACTCAACACCCAAAGAACAAATAATCCAATCAAGGAATGGGCAGAAGACATGAACAGACATTTCTGCAAAGAAGACATCCAGATGACCAACAGACACATGAAAAAGTGCTCCACATCACTCGGTATCAGGGAAATACAAATCAAAACCACAATGAGATATCACCTCACACCAGTCAGAATGGCTAAAATTAACAAGTCAGGAAATGACAGATGCTGGCGAGGATGCGGAGAAAGGAGAACCCTCCTACACTGTTGGTGGGAATGCAAGCTGGTGCAACTACTCTGGAAAACAGCATGGAGGTTCCTCAAAATGTTGAAAATAGAACTACCCTATGACCCAGCGATTGCACTACTGGGTATTTACCCTAAAGATACAAATGTAGTGATCTGAAGGGGCACATGCTCCCGAACGTTTATAGCAGCAATGTCTACAATAGCCAAACTATGGAAAGAACCTAGATGTCCATCAACAGATGACTGGATAAAGAAGATGTGGGGTATATACACAATGGAATACTATGCAGCCATCAAAAGAAATGAAATCTTGCCATTTGCGCGACGTGGATGGAACTAGAGGGTATCATGCTTAGCAAAATAAGTCAATCGGAGAAAGACAACTATCATATGATCTCCCTGATATGAGGAAGTGGAGATGCAACATGGGGGGGTTAAAAGGGTAGGAGAAAAATAAATGAAACACGATGGGATTGGGAGGGAGACAAACCATAAGTTACTCTTAATCACAATCAGGGTTGGGGGAGGGGGGTGCGGTTATGGACATTGGGGAGGGTATGTGCTATGGTGAGTGTTGTGAAGTGTGTAAACCTGGTGATTCACAGAGCTGTACCCCTGGGGATAAAAAGTACATTATATGTTTATTAAAATAAATAAATAAATAAATTTATTTTTTTAAAAAATGAGATTCAATGTTATACACTGGGTTTTTTTTTAAGATTTTATGTATTCATTTAACGGATAGAAAGCATGGGAGGAGGGGCAGAGTGAGAAGCAGACTCCCTGCTGAGCAGGGAGCCCATGTGTGTCTCAAATCCCAAGGTGCTGAGATCATGACCTGAGCCCAAGGCAGGCACTTAACCAAGTGACCCGTGCAGATTCCCCCAGTTTTATACAGTTTTAAAACAGCAAGCTAGCTCAACTATCATTTTAATTCTGTGTTACACGCCTGTAGATTATTTGGGGTTTTTCATGTGAACAATTGCATCACCCGCTAATAGTGACAGTTTTGTTTCTTCCTTTCAATTTTTTATACTTTAAATTTCTTATCTTATTTCACTAGTTTACATCTCTAATATAGTGTTGAACAGCTGTTGTAATATGGGACATCTGTGTTTTTCCCACAGACAGGTTTATTATTTATTTACTAAAGCAAATAAAGGTTGCTTGCACCAGCCCTTGTGAGCTCTAAGAATCATTAGGATTTACAGAGTATTGTAGGTAGAGATGGAAAGCATAGTGAAATTGAGAAACACTTTCAATAAATTGGTATAAAAGATTTTAAAATAACAAAATTAAACATATTACCATATAATCCAGCAATCATGCTTCTTGGTATTTACTCAAAGAGATTAAAAACATGTCCATACAAAACCTGCACATGAATGTATGTTTATAGCAGCTTTGTTGATAATGGCCAGAACTCGGAAGGAAACAAGATGTCCTTCAGTAGGTAAATGGTTTAACATACTAGGATATATCCAGAAAATGGAATATTATTCCTCAATAAAAAGAATTAAACTATCAAGTCATGAAAAGACATGGAGGAAGCTTAAATGTGTGCTATTAAGGGAAAGAATCCAATTTGAAAAGGCTACATACTGAGATTTCAACTAAATGCACTTACTCATGACATTCTGGAATAGGTGAAACTGTGAAGACAGTAAAAAGATAGTAGTTGCCAGGGACTGGTGGGGATGGGATGAATAGGCAGAGAATAGAGGATTTGGGGGACAGTGACAGTGTTCTATGTCATACCATAATGATGGACTCATGTCTTTATACATTTGTCCAAACCCATAGAACAACACCAAGAATGAACCCTAAATGGGAACTATGGACTTTGTGTGACAATTATGCGTCATTGTAGGATTATGAATTAAAACAATGGTACAACTTGGGTGGAGGCCATTGACCATGGGGGAAGCCAGGCTTTTGTGTGGTCAGGTATATTGGATATCTCTGTACCAACTTTCCAGTTCTGCCATAGACCTAAAACTACCAAAGACTAAAAGGTCTCAGAATGAAATAACCTAAATCTCTAAGTCTCAAATTTTTTGTGTTTTATTATCATATGCAGTTTATAATTATAAAAAATACATATTTTATATATGTACATATTTTTACATAGGTACATATTTTAAATTATGGTATTGAGGATTGAACTATGAAGTATTTCAATCAAAAGGAAGTTAAGACAGGAAATTGCCTTGCAAAGGTGTTGGAAAAGAAAAGGTGCTTGGAGTTGCAAAAAATAGAGGAGGCAATATTGACACCTGACAAGTTGTTAACCCTCAGGAGACGGAGCTTCCAAAACAACATAAGCTTCAGCCTTTGCAAAAGCTATGTATGCTTGCTTGGTCCTGATGTAAACAGGAATCTATACATTTCTCCCAACAAATACAATGTTTGGTGTATTTATTTATTTATTTATTCTTTGCAGATTGCTTTATCAGCTTAAATAAATTCCCTTCTATTTCCAGTTTGCAAAGCCTTTGGGGTAGGGGTGAGTTGTTTGCTTTTTCATTAGAAAGAAATGATCAATTTTATTGAATGTCTTTTCTACATCTGGTAAGATGATCATTTTTTCCTTTTAACTTGTTAAAGTGATGTCACATTAATCAAATTTCTAATATTAAACCAACTGGACCTTCATGGAATAAAAACAACTTGGTCATAATGGTTTTTTTTTTTTTAGCATATGGCTGGATTTTGTCTGATAATATTTTGTTTTATTTACTTTTATTTCCTTAATGATCATGTTGAAATTGACTTTTTTCCCCTTATAATATCCTTGCCTCGTTTTGTTATCAAGTTATGTAAGCCTTATACAATGACTTGGAGAATATTGTCTTTTTTTGATTGTTGATAGAGTTTGCATAGGGTTGAAACACCTGCCCCTTAAATATTTGGATGACTATATTGGTAAAACCATCTTCTGATGTTTTTAGTGTGGGGAAAATTTTTAACTACTCATTTAATCTATTTAATGATTTTAAGTCTATTTATATTTTCTATTTCTTTTGAGTCCATTTTGGTAAATTGTGTTTTTCTAAGAAATTTTTATTTTTTAAGTTTCCAAATCTGACATTAGAGTGTATGTAATATCCACTTGTGTTTTTAATCTATTCAGTATATGCTCCTTTTAAAATTCTTAATGTTATTTATATTGCATTTCTCTTTTTTCTTGATAAATCTTGCCAGAGGCTTACAATTTTATTATCCTCTTCAAAGAGCCAACTTTTATTTTTATTGATCCCGTTTATATGTTTATTTTCTGATTGATTAATTTTTATTGTGGCTTTTAAATTATTGTCTTTCTTATATATTTTTGGAGTTTGTTCCACTGTTCTTAACTCACTGATACTTGGTTTTTAAAATATTTTATCTAGCATATTTGGTTAGTCTAGATAATAATATGGGATAATTCATCTACAGTTTCCTTAGAAATAGAAAACCCTTATTATCTATTTCAACTTATCTTTTTTTTAATATTTTATTTATTTGACAGAAATTACAAGTAGGCAGAGAGGCAGGCAGAGAGTGAGGAGGGAAGCAGGCTCCCCGCCAAACAGAGAGTCTGATGAGGGGCTCGATCTCAGAGCCCTGAGATCATGACCTGAGCCAAAGGCAGAGGCTTAACCCACTGAGCCACCCAGGTGCCCCTCAACTTATCTTTATTAATGTCTTTAACAATTAAATTTTATACTCTTATTTGGCATCCAATTAGTTAATTCAACATAATCTATAATGTGGAACTTCTAATTCTTTAAAACATTGTAAGAACTCATTTGTAAAACTGTCTGGGCTCAGAGACTTTTTTCAGATTCAATTATTTGAAACCATTTTTATTTTTGTCATAACGGCTATTCTAGTTAGGTCTTCCATTTCTCCTTGAGTTGATTTTAATTATTTTGCCTATTAATACAATATAATAATTTTTGAGGCTGTTGGATAGATCAACACAAAATTCTACACAGTGTTTTCTTATATTTTAAATCTTTGTTTACTATATCAAGAGAAAACTGGTTTATCCATTCTATTTCCTTGGAATTATAGGTATAGTAGCTTCTATTCCACTTCTCTAGAGAAAATTTAGAAACAAACACTCCTCCTTCTCAAGAAATAATTGGGCCAATGGGCGCCTGGGTGGCTCAGTGGGTTGGAGCCTCTGCCTTCAGCTCAGGTCATGATCTCACGTCTGGGATCAAGCCCCGCGTCGGACTCTCTGCTCAGCAGGAAGGCTGCTTCCTCCTCTCTCTCTGCCTGCCTCTCTCTGCCTGCTTGTGATCTCTCTCTCTCTGTGTCAAATAAATAAATAAAATCTTAAAAAAAAAAAAAAAAGAAATTATTGGGCCAAATTTACCAGTAGTTATACAATTTAAAAAGTAGCAAGGGTATATCTCTCACTGTGTGTCTTTATCTTGCTGCTGCTGCTGCTGCTGCTGCTTCCTTAGATTTTATTTGTTTATTTGTCACAGAGAGAAAGCACAAACAGGGGAAGCATCACGCAGAGGGAGCTCAGCTCCCTGCTGAGCAAGGACCTCAATGTGGGACTTGATCCCAGGACACTGGGATCATGACCCAGGCCAAAGGCAGACGCCTAACCAGTTGAGACGCTCAGGCTTCCTTCTTGGTTCCTCTTTTGCTTTCTTGTGTCCAGACACAACAGACTTGGGTTCTGGCAAGCTCCTGATTTCTACATGGCAAGCAGAATTCACACTACGGCCAGTATGCCTCCCAGTCACGATTTCATCTACTCAGCGGCTGCACTGTGACTTGTGAGTTATCTTCAGTCAACTCAGACTGGAGAGAGTAGGAAACCCATGCTAGCTTAAAAGTTAAGCCTCGATCCCCAATTCATTTTTACCAGGGAGCTCTTTACTGTGAGAGTCCTCTGGCTTACATTAACAGAGCTGAGAAGTTGATGCAAAACAGATGTTTACTCTATGAAGCAGGACCCTGAAGGGCGGAAAGGAATTACTGACTTCCCAAACATAACCCCTAACATATTAGAGACCTCTTTCCATTCCCAATTTTACGTGCTTGTGGTTTGTCCTTTTTTCTTAAATCACCTTTACAGCAATTTGCAGGTCATTGTTGTTTCACAGTCTAAGAGAAGAGATTCAGCCTGGGTCAAAAGCAACTGTAAAGATGTTAAGTGCATGGCTGTACAGATCTTCCCTCTAATATTTCTCTAGTCACATATTACAGCTTCTTTTTTTTAAAGATTTTATTTACTTGAGAGAGACCAAGCAGGCAGAGAGGGAGAGGGAGAGGGAGAAACAGACTCACTGCTGAGCAGGGAGCCCTATGCGGGGCTCCAGCTCAGAACTCTGGGATCATGACCTGAGCTGAAGGCAGAAGCTTAACGGACTGAGTGACCCAGGCACCCCACATATTACATATTCTTAATATGAACTTTCCTCCCCCCACCACCTTCTCTCTCTCTAACAAATTACGTCCTCCTCCTGGACCAGGTTTCATAGCTTCTCCTTATTCATGTCACTCATTCGACCACGATCCTTAATGGTTCTTCCTCCAGCTCATAACTTCTCAGCAACTCAGCTGATGCTAACCACCAGCTGTCTCAGGATCTCCAGTTGGGATTCGGGAGGCCAGGAATCTTATTAGCCCGCTCATGCCTTCACGCCAAGCCACAAAACTGATCCTGAGAGGCCTAGGGAATGATGACAACGTAGGGCCAATCAGGTGTCGGCTCCTAAGCCTACCATCTCTACGTGGCCTCCTCAGAATTAACATGTTGAAACAGAATTCTCCTTTTTTTTTTAAGATTATTTATTTATTTATTTGACAGACAGAGATCACATGTAGGCAGAGAGGCAGGCAAAGAGAGAGGAGGAAGCAGGCTCCCCGCCACACAGAGAGCGCGATGCGGGGCTCAATCCCAGGACCCTGGGATCATGACCTGATCCAAAGGCAGAGGCTTTAACCCACTGAGCCACCCAGACGCCCCTGAAACAGAATTCTTGATTCATACTCTTTTTCAGTCCTTAACGTCCATAATGTGTCACTCCCCATCTCCATAATGTGACCACCAACTGCCAAGCAGTTCACACTGCTATGTGTTCTCCTTGGTTTCTCTTTCCCCCATCACCTCACCCACACACACTCATTCATCACGTCTTATCGTTCTTTCTCTAAGCTAAGTCCCAAATCCACCCATTCTCTGAATTTTCAGTAGCATCTCTTTAATCCAGGACACCATCATTTCCTATCTGGATTATTACAAAAGCCTTCTATCATCTCCCTAACTAGCTATTACACTTCCAACTCTTCTATCATTCTATCCATACTCCTCCCAGCGCAGTAATGATCTTCTTAAAATTCTTAAAATTCTCTTTAAGGATTTTAAATTCTCTCTTAAAATTCTTAAATTCTCTTAAGAGTCTCTTAAAATTCTTCAGTAGCTCCCTATTTCCCTTAGAATAAAATCCAGTCTTTTCTCATACCTGACACAACTTCCCATGATCTGGTCCTGACTAATGTCTCCACTTGATCTCACGGTATCCTGCTCCCACTCCCAGTGTGCCAGGCACAACAGATTTTTCTCAGTGACTCGGGACCCCTGAAGCTCTTTCCTGCTTTAGGGCCTCTTCACAGACCTCTGCTTGCTTGCTCCTCCCTCTTTTCCTTCCCTTGTTTTAGACAAGCAATCTCTGAAAAGTCTCTCCTTGGTCACCCTGTCCAAAAGAAATTTCCCCTGACTTGTAGGTAATTCTTTATGTCCTTGCCTTCTGCTTTCACGTTTTGCCTGAACCCCTAAATTAGAGGGAAAGAAATTATAGAAAACAGAGAGAGGGCCAAATCCATAAGAAGTCATGAAAATAAAACTTCAAAAAGTAGGAGAAGGGGGAGGAAGCAAGAAATTGAAAGGAAACGGACATAAAATTATCTAACTCATCGGAGGAAGAAAGTTCATAAAATTATTAATAAACACAAATCTTGTCCACCTCTCAGTGAACATTCTGAATACTTATTTCTAAGTCTGATGAAATGATTTCTAGTTTTCCTGTCTTCATGTAAGCCGATCTTCCTTGAATTCTGGCAACTACAATACTCTCCAGTTTGAGAACTTATCAAAATGAAAGTTCAAAATGAGTTACAAGCATTTGAAAAAGTCATTAGGCGCCACTAGAAGAGTCTAATGCTTCTTTTCTCATTGTGAGGTTGTGTAGCAAGCATCCAAGACAAGTTTTAAAATAAAACAACCATCCCTTAGGGCCATGGGTACATGAGGCATCATTTCCCCACAAAGCCTGACCCTCTCGCCTTCCTTTGTCCCCTGCAATGCCTCTTTGTAAATCACAGGTGTTTGCGGGCATAAAGCCCATCAGAAGGGAGTTTATTGTGAAGAGTTCTTTCTTTGCCACTTGTTCTAAACCTGTTCAGAGAGTGCTCCGTGCCTTAGACCAAATCTCCATAAAAATCAAGAAACAAGAAGTTTTCTGTACTCCTGCCCAGCAGCCGCACTATGACATTAGTTTCGACAGCTCTGTGACCTAGTATTATCCCAACTTTATTCACTAGTCTTTTTCTTTCTCTCTCTATTCCTTTTCTTAAAAGCCTATTGGCATTTTTTTAATCTACTGTAAAATAAAAAGGAGGATTTTTTAAAGCACCCTATGTGACAGCTAGAAAAAGCTATCTATGGTTACTGTAGTAATAGTTTCCAAAAAACACCTGCAAATCAAAGAAAGACACCATAGCAGTGTCTTCAGTGTTGTTTTTTGTAGGTTTTTTTTTTTCTTCCCTTAAAGTTCTTTCTTGGCCATTATAGGGTAGGCTCGGGAATGAATTTATGTGACAGCTATGAAGTTAGTATTAAAATTGTGAATAGTGCCTAGTAGTTTTCATGCCCTTACTATAAGATCGCCTCAATTTGCCACACAGCGGTGAATAGGGTAAAGAAGGGGTGGGGGGTGTCAAATGAATGGGAGGAGGAGGGTATGTGAATGGGAGGGTTTCCCTAGAGGGAGCAGCACGGTAGTCACGGGGGAAGAGTGATTTATTTTTGAAATTCCAGGAAGAAAGGCCAAGGGAAGCTGCCTAAGAGATCCTGAAGCATGGGGTTGCGGGAGGGGGGGGGCGGGTGGAGCGGTGAGATAAATAATACGTCTGTACACATTTAGCAAGTGTCAGCGCCAACTCTAAGAAGCAGGGACTGGGCAAGGGCGAGGGGGGATGTGTGATGGTAAATCCATTCCTCTGGTCTTCCAAGATTGAATATTAAATGCCAGCAGGGAGCAGATGCGGGTAGGGGCTGCAGACTAGGGGTGAGGCCACGAAAGGAGGGGGTTAAGCGTTTATCTCAATGGAAATTAACCACTTGGGGAGAATTAGGAGAGAGCGGGAGCAGGCTGGGCGGGGGAGAGTGTCTCTCGGTGAGTTGAAAGAGAGGAACTCTTCTGGGGCAGGGATTTAGGAACCGCGTTCACAAGGCCGAGGTGCGCGCCGCACCACAGAGAGCAAGGCGAGGGTGCCCTCCGCAGCCCCTGTGGCCCCGCCCCCGCGGCGCACCCCCCGCCCCCCTCCGCCAGCCACCACCACCCGTATTAGCATGCGGGCCGCAGAGGGCCGGCCGGGCGGGGGAGGGCGGCAGTGGGATCGCCGCGCGGGGCGCATTGTGGGCCGCGCTCGCCTCCGCGGGGGACCATCTGCTCGCTGTCAATGCATCACCTGCTCGTCTGGGCCGTCGCCGGGGCAACGTGGGGCGGGGGATTAAGGAGCGTGTGCGTCTCGGTCCGGGCCGCGGAGGCGGGGGCGGGGCGCTCCTCGGCCGCCCCCGGCCTGGGACTGTCGGCCTGGCGGAGGGGGCCCGTGACCACAGTGGCTGGCTCAGCAGTTCGCCGCTGCCCCTCCGGTTTGGCAAAGACAGCCGAGCCGCCTTCACTGGCAGAGGTGGCTGGTGTCCCGAGGAGGAGCAAACAGCAAAAGATCCCTCCCTTTGAACCCACCCAGAGGGCGAGAACTGTGACTCTCGCGTCTACCTGGAGCTTCTGGGGCCATGTCCCAGGACGGGCGTCTGCAGCCTCCTGCAGAGAAACTGACCTGCCCAACCGGGTCCCTGGAACCACTCTGAGCAACGCCCCCGCAACGCCGTTCTGAGCGCCCGGCAGTCGCTGGGCAACCACAATGGGGTGCGCATGGCGGGTAGACCCTCCCTGGCTCCTGTCACCTAAGTTGCCGATGATAACTTCCACACCACTCATCTGATATTTTGGTCTGCCGCCCAACGCCCAGACTGGCGTAGCCTTTGACATCAGAATATGTGTGACACTTGCTTTTGGGGGAGGATGGGCCCAAGATTTACCCAAACGGGTTCATTTTCCATGGAAAAAGTAGTTCTGGGAATAAAATTCTGATATCCCCTTTCCACCTACTCCTGTTCTCGCTGGAAATAATTTTGAACACGGGAGTACAATGAGCGAAGCAGCCAACAGGGGGCAGAGTGAGGCTGTGGAGGGAAACCAGAGTCTACTTTAGGATTACGTTTGCTCCAAAGTCCACCAACAAAGGTCCTTCCTATCTGCCAAAGGATTCCATGCCCCTTAAACTCCCGTTCCTACCAAAGTTTTCCATGGACTCCACAGTAGCAAGGCGTTATTAAGCTCTAATCACAGCTGGTAATATATCATGTTTTCTTACTGGGCTGGCTAAGCATTGTTATTCCCCGGCAGAATAATCTGAAGCAGCAAAGAGTTGAGATTCACCAAATCCCAGGTTGGACCCTCCAGACCCGTATCTAAAACATTTCCAGCCGGGTAAAATCCCAACTTGTTTCTAAAGATCTCTGAGTCAAGAAAGTGCCAAACCTGCCTTGTTAGATCTCATTCCAGGGGCTGACAACTTTTGAGAATCAACAGTCTTTCTTTGACTAACTTAGTCACTCCAACCCTTTTCCTACAGTTCTGCTTTCTGAAGGAACAGAGAAACTGTCCTCTCTTCCAGGCAACCCTTTGTTTTGAAGAAATTATTAAATTGTGCATTAACCCTCTCGAATTTTCTCCTTTGACTCCAACCATTCTTCTTTCCTTTAACCAAATCCTTATGTAAAGTTACACTAAATACAAGGTGATAATATCGATCCTATGTATTTCTCTCACTAAAATCTCAGAATCATCAAAAATGATTTCTCTCATCCTTTATGATTTCTATATATGAACATAAAAACTATTTTCACAATTAAAATTATGGTATTAAAATTGACTGTTGCCACCATTTATTTGCTGTTTCTATCATTTATATGTAAGAGAAGAAAGTCAACTATACAAACACCCATGTGTTTTGACATAATAGACGAAGGGGAAAAAAAAGTATGTAATGTATTAACTTGCTTAAAAGATAAAGAAAATTCCACCCATCCGAAACTGCTGTTAATTGTGATTTTTGTGGATTAAAGTTGAGAGTTCTGAGAAGGCAGTCTCTTCGATTCACAAGGTATAGTTGACCCTGGAAAAATGTGGGGGTTAGGAGAACTGATATCCCACATAGTCAAAAATCCACGTAGAACATTTGACTCCCCCCAGATTAACTAGTAATAACCTGCTGCTGACAAGAAGTCTTACCTGTAACAAAAACAGCACATAGTTTGTATGTTATATCTTAGATAAGCTAGATAATAAAAAGTTACTAGGAAAATCATAAAGAAAATATATTTATAAATCTGTAAAAATCTGCATATAAGTGGACCCATGGTGTTAAAATCTGTGTTTTTCAAGGGTCAGCTGTGCTTCCAAATACAGAGAATCATAGCATTATTCCTATTTAAAAGAGGATGAGTTTGAGACCAACTATCCATTCTATCAGCAAAGTAACTGAAACAGAAGTACAAGTAACCAGTCCAAGACTGTTACAGATAGTAGCCGCGGATGCCCAGGGCACACTCAACACCACACCGCGGATGCCCAGGGCACACTCAACACCACAAACCTCCCGAGGGAGCACTTTCCACACCAAGAACACCTCGAAATGCCTTTTATCCACTCTATTCCTACTCCGACAGCTGCTAGCTTCACAGCAGAGATGAGAACTCTTCATCAATTCAACAAATAATCATTGAACACCTGCCACATGTCAGGCAAGCTAGACAAAGATCCCACCCTTATGGCACTCACAGTTTAGCAGGGGTAAATAGATTTTAAAAAAACAAAACAAAACAAAACAAAAAAGTCTTTTCTTTACTCATTTACCCAATAAACCTTTCTTGAGCAACTAATCAAGTACTATGATAAGAGGAAAAAAATATATCCATAAATAAGATAGGGCTATCTCTCTCACAAAAAGAAAAACACACAAAAAAATTAGAGCATAATGTAGTTAATTAGAAAATACCAGTATGACAAAGTATCATGGAAGTAAAGAGGATGCATCAGATAAATTTGCCCAGATAGCACCTCAAAGAGGTCATAAAGTGGGCCATGAAGAATTAGCAGGAATCCCCAACACCTAAAAAGAGTCACGGACATAGAAGATGCTCAATAATTTGTTGTTAAATGAATAAATGATGTAATTTTCAAGTAGACAAAGCGAAGAAAATCCAGACAAAGATGTCATAGTATGAACAAAGGCTCCAGGAAATGCTATTAATGGGATGATGAGTGAGCAATTCACTGTAAACCAAACAATATAAGGAGAAGAAAGAGGTAGGTGGAATGCCAGTGTGGAGGCATGTGGAAGAGGGATTTGCATATCATGCAAGAAGGCAGACTTTTCTTCAGGACCAAAAAATTCTCAACAGCAAAATGCTTGCTTTAAATAGAGTCCTGCAAGGAACCCAAATATAATAAAATTAATCAACACAGAGCTGCCCTACTTGAAACAGAGGTAGGACCTGACACCCTGCCCTCTGGCCACAATCTTTCTAGACATGCTGCGGAACCCAGCATGCCCCTTGGAACACTCTTTGAAAACCAGTGCCATGGTCTGTGGGTCATCACTGAAAATTATTGGATATGACCATGCAAGTTTGGATGGAAAGAAGCCAAGAACAGTTAGGATGCTATTGAAATTGTCCAAGCACAAAATAATGAGGATTTAAATTAGACCAGTGACGATCATACTGAAATAAAAGATAAAGAGATTTTGAAGATGGAATCCTTAATATGTATGGTCTTTTTACTTCAGGGAAAATAATTTCACCTCTGGTACATCTGGATTTGGATATTTTAAAATGATAATATATAACAAAGTACATCACAGCTGTTGTTATGGTCAGCACCTTCCCACGCTTGCAAAAGTTTGTGAAAAAATTCCTTTGCAGTGACTAGTTAAAATATGGCTTGGATCTCGGAATATAGATTTTTGGATTCTAAGAGAAGCAAATGGAAGATTAAGAAAAACAGCAAAAAGGAGGGCACAGATGAGAGAGGTCCAGTACTCCCTTAATTAATAACCAGGAGAACCAATTTGCACACAGTAATCAAAGTGATGGTGAACAGTGACTCTTGCCCACACTCCCTCAAATGTGAGAATTCTTGTTCTTAAAAGGCACGTAATATTCACATATAATATTGCTCACTAATATTTAGATGCAATTGCTGATTAAAAGCCCCTCATGGGTAGAAAGCCTATGACTTAAGGGAACCACAAATTATGGACTGGGTAAAACAAAGATATATGCTCTTGCAAATAAGCTAATGGAAAAGAGGCAGCAAAGGGGAGCTGGGAAGCCAACAAAATTCACATGATGAAGATAGCTGGCATTTAGCCAAAAGTGAAAACTATAAATATTAATCAGATGAGAATCAGTGTCACTTTACTGCAAGAATGTTCTGTAATTAAAAGGGTGGGTATTGTGTTGTGCATGTTAGCACAATTGCTGCCAATAATATCAGATGCCAGAAGCTCCTGAGTGCTGAAGAAAACACAGATTCCTAGAGATGTCACCTACCAGAAAGTTTACTACATACACATGAGCCATTTATGTCAAATTCAAATGATACTACAAAATAAAGGGGGAAGAAATATCAGAGCTTCAAGATCATACTTCTATCTTTAAAAGAAAACAAAAGATAAGGAAAGGAAATACTTGTTGGACACCTTTTTTTTTTTTAAGATTTTATTTATTTATTTGACAGAGATAGATCACAAGTAGGCAGAGAGGCAGGCAGAGAGAGAGAGAGAGAGGGAAGCAGGCTCCCTGCTGAGCAGAGAGCCCAATGCGGGACTCGATCCCAGGACCTTGAGATCATGACCTGAGCCAAAGGCAGTAGCTTAACCCACTGAGCCACCCAGGTGCCCCATGTTGGACTCCTTTTATTTGCCTGGCATTACTAGACATTTTCCATAGGTCATGTCATTTAATCCTTACCTCAACCCTGCAGTAAAGGTGTCCTCATAACCACATTTCAAAGATGCATCAGTTCCAAAATTGGCTCTGCTGTCCAGGGTGCAACTCTGGGTCTGTCTCAGGTAGAGCAGAAGTGAAATGTCCCTGACATTGGTGATGTGACCAGATCATGAGATTAAGGTGCCTGATGGATTATCCACATGAGCAGTGAGTCTTCCAGGGAGCCAATGACCCTTGGTGTGGATGGGAAGTCTTAGAGGAAGGTACCGAAGCCCTCATTTGGGGAAGTCAGCAGTAACTCTGCTTAATGGTCAGGTGCATAAACAATGAATCCTAGAACCTGAAAAAAGAAAAGAAAAGAAAAAGAAAAGAAACATATTGAGTCCCAAAGGATGGGAGGTTATTGGAGATCAGAGGAGTAGTGGTTGAAAGAGACTGAGGGGAATCAAAGTATATTGTTCCCTTCTTTCCTTTGTGCCTGGACACAGATGAGCAAGGGTGAAGACATCCATAGCAGCAGGGTACAAAAGCAGACATCTCTTCAAAGGAAAATAAGGTTTTACTTAGGTTAGAAGTGGAGGGCTCTTTGAAAGAAGAGGCCAAGAATGTAGAGGTTAGTTTCTTTTCTCTCCCTTACCTACAGTCTAAAATCCAAATACTTAAAGTCCTTGAAGCCCTTCATGAGATGATCTAGTCCAGTGGTGCCCTCGTAAATGTTTAACAACCAGCTCTCTGAGAGGATAAAGCCCTGATTTGTAGCATCTGCCAATATCCCTGGTGTAAATACTCCCACCATGATGGGCTTCAGCTTCTGAGGTGACATTAGTGAGTGCAGAGTTTGCAAAATGGGTGCACAATCGGCTCTGATGAACCAGTGCAACTTGACTCCAACATGCCATTGTCCTTCTCTGTTTCATGTTCCCCTGTCACTTCTTCCCACTCTGTATTCTTTTCAAAGGTAGGGTTGCTAACTTGGGCAACTATACAGGGCACAACTCTGGCAGAACCATGTTCATCACAGTCATCACTATAATATAACAGCTTTCCTTCAGATGGCAGGTAAGTATAGAGAACAGGAGACTGTCTCCAATTTCACAGAGGCATCACTAGGTTGGCATGTTGCTCAAAGACCACATAGTGGAAATCCATCCCACAGGCACCTTTTTCTTTAGCTCACATAGAGTTTAAAAATGTTTGTTTTTTAAAAACTAATTTGCCATTCCTCTATCGATGGACCCTTGGGCTGCTTCCACAATTTGGCTACTGTAAGTAATGCTGTAATAAACATGGGGGGGGGAGTGTATCCCTCTGAATTAGTGTTTCTGTATGGAATGGATAAAGAAGATGTGGTATATGGTATAAACAGTGGAGTATCATTCGGCCATTAAAAAAATGAAATCCTGCTATTTGCAATATTTTCAAAGACAAATACCATATGATTTCACTCATATGTGGAACTTAAGAAACAAAACAAATGGCCAAAAGAAAAAAGAGAGAGGCAAACCAAGAAACAGACTCTTAAGTATAAAAAACAAAGTGATGTTTACCAGAGGGGAGGTGGGTTAGAGGATGGATGAAACAAGGGGTGCGGATTAAAGAGGGCACTCCCTGCGGTGAGCACTGGCTGTTGTATTGAAGTGTTGAATCACTGTATTGTACACCTGGAACTAATATTACACTGTATGTTAATTAGGCTGGATTAGAATTAAAAAAAAAAAACTTAATGAAAGATAAAAATAAAAACTAGCTTGCCAAAATTTAAATTTTTGGATTTCTGGATTTTCTTGGGAAAATCAGAGCAGGCTGCATTATGAACAAATGAAAAATGCCTCTGCCTACAAAACCTAGTCATACAAAAGATGTCAGATCCTTCAGCCCACCCTAGCTGATATTTTATACTTAGCATTTTTATCCTGGTATCCCGGAGTTCATGTTATCTGTTCTCCATTTTCCTCTGAAAGCACTCCTCTACCATCCCTCGGTTTCTAGAACAATCTTTGCACCTCAGCGCCCCGCACCTGCCATTCTTCTTCCTGAAATACTCCACTACATTCCCCCTTCACTGGGCCAGCTCCCACTCTTTCTTCCATTCCAACCAGCTCTAAGTGAGACTCCCAAGTAGCCTTCAGCCTGCTTTTACCCATACCACGCACCACAGAGCACACAGAGTGGTCTTTTTAAAATGCAAATCAATTCATGGCACAGAGTCATTCTAATGAGACACAAACTCCTTAAAATGGTCCTTAAAGGACTATGTTATCTGGACACTCTCCCTATTCTTCAGTCACACTGTTTCCCTTTCTCCTTCACACACACCACAGTCATACTCTTGCTGCCTGGAATGTTCTTTACCACATCCTCATAGATACCTTCACCTCACTCAGGTCTCAGCCTGAATCAACTGTACATCTTCAGACAGGCCTTCCCTGGACATCCACAGTGTAGCACAGCAGCTCTCCTCTCTACCAGCCTTCCTTCAACAACTCTCTAGCATATCCCTTTGTGACATATCTTAGATAATCCCCCAGACCTCCACATCAGAATTCCTGGTGGGGTGGGGGGCTGTCATACTATACTTTTATTAAGCTACCTCTGATATGCTCCAATTTGGGAAGAGCCCATCCATGATATAATGGAAAAAATAAGAATAGAACATCATGCATGTTAAGGAATGTTGTCGTCCATCTTTAGTGTGTTGCTCCTTCTGGGTTACTGTAGTTCAGCTCAGCCCTGATCAGACCGTACCAAAAACCCAGCCTAATTTGTGGCAGTAAATTATTATCATTTCCTTGCCTGTTTTAGTGATACCCAAAAACCCCTATAAACAAAATTCTAGAGAACCTGTTAGAAACAAATCCAAAAGTCTCTCTAACCCCTTTGAAGAAGTGATAAAGTGAAGGATAATGCCTAGCAGTGACCTCAGCAAATGAATAGGATGAGAAAAAGGCAGACATGTTAAAAAGAAAGGTAGAGATGCTGTGAGCACCTAAAAATCCCTGGGACAATGTCTGATGTCATGAAGAATTATAAGATTAAAATCTTACTTGATGGTTATGAAAATACAAAGGCTAGAGGGAAAGAAATGGAACATGGTGGTAAGATCAGCCAAGTTCAGTAAATCCTGTGAGTGGTGGGATGGTTTTCTAGTCGGGTTGAATCGGGGAAGCATGGAGAAGTGATTTTGAGTTGGAGCAACATTGAAGCCACTGGGGATGTCATTTTTATGGTATCCCTCCAAAATTAACCCTTACATAGGAAAAAAAAAATGTCCCAAGCCAGATTTGAAAACCCACAACCAATAACTGGAAAGGCAATTCAGTTGCATTCCAATTAATGGAAATGCAATTCAGTGTTAGAATTGTTCAGAACAATGGTAGGAAGAGATATTGCTCTTTTCTGAAACAGCCCTCATCTCCCTAGCTGGACAGAATCTCCCCTTGGACCTTCCCTCTTTTTCTGTAAATTACAGTTACTTATAAATATATGTACTTTCCCTCCTGCACTGTAAGTTCCTTTAGGGCAACATAATATCAAGAGTCAATAACCAAAGTACTGGAGGCAGGGATGCCTGGATTCAGGTCCTGGGGTGGCCACTTGCCAACTGTATGTCCTTCTGCGAATTATTTGATCTCTCTAAGTGTTAGTTCCCTCATCTCTAAAATGGTAGTAATCATTTAAGAAATTTAATAATAGCTAACATTTATAAATGCTTCTGTGCCGGGTACATGCTAAGTATTGTAAGCGTTCTAGTTAGCCCCTGTAAGAACCCTCTGAGGTAGCTACAGTTACTTCCCTATTTTCTAGAGGAGGCAAACTGAGGCATGAGAATATTAAGTAACTTGCTCAGAGTCACACAGCCAATAGGTGATTGAGGTGGCATTTAAACCCAATGCATTGAAAATTAGAATGAAGTAATGCTTGTAAAGGGCTCAGAGCAGTAGCTGTATGCCTACAGTGAGCTTTTTCCAGGGATTCCTCATGCCCCTTCCCATCTGTGCCATTTAGCAGTTAGCAACCCTAAACCACTTTATGCTCCAATCCTATAATGTTTGTTGCTAAAGAATGGTGTGGGGGAAGGGGGATACAAGAATAATCTATAAAGTAACTCCCGGCTTCTGAAGTTAATCACCACCCAACTGAGAGCTTCAAGGAAGAACAGTTTTCCTGGAATATTTCCAAATCTGCCATCTTCAAAGGGAAAAAATAAATCTCGTTCCCTGAGCCAAGCTTGAACACCTATAGTCAGGCTTGAAAGTGCAATTTAAAAAACAACTTAAAAAACCCCTTGTGTAAAATATAGATGATACCGCCAAAGAAAGAAAATGGGTTGAACAAAGCAGGTTTCCAAGCCTGAACCAACTTACCATCATTTCTGAACTAAGCAGGTACTGGATTTTATGCATGGCTACACTGACCCCTGACCAAGTTGCATTTTTATTCTGAATTCCTCTACGGAGCAGTGCAACCGAGCTAGCTGTCAGAAGTCATACCCAGATGTGGGATATAATAAATCCTTAGAGAGAGACTTTTTTCTTTTCTTCCCTAAACCCACCACAACAATTTCCATATCTCATTTCATCTTACACCTTTAGACTTTCTGAACCTAGGGAGTTCTGACATGGAGACAAAATTTTCTTTAAATCCCTGGGAAGCAGTCATTTAATTTGTGATAAAACTATAGTATCCTTCTCCTGTTTTGGGTTCCTTTCTTTTGTGCTATAGGCTTCCAAGAGCCCAGATAGTAGATATTTGAAAGAAGGAAACATTTATGTGACATCAATAATCCCACATATGGTCCCTTCTTTAATGGCTGCAATCTGCTTCATGTTCCATCCTCCAAATTGCTTGTGCCCACCGAGCAGGTCAGGTCTAGCCCTCCCCTCTCCCAGGAGCCTGCATGTTGCTAGGTGGTCCCAAGACATTACCCAACCACTTTGGAGAGTCATCAAGGTTCCCTTTCATGAGGCCAGGGAACAGGCTTGCCCATCCTGACTCTCAAGAGGCTCTGGTGGGGCACCTGGGTGGCTCCATCCCTTAAGCATATGCCTTGCACTCAGGTAATGATCCTGGGGTCCTGGGATCAAGCCTCATGCCAGGCTTCTTGCTCAATGGGGAGTAGGGAGTCTGCTTCTCCCTCCCCCTCTCCCTCTACCCCTGCCCCTGCTGGTGTGCACTCTCTTTCACAAATAAATAAAGAAATAAAGAAATAAATCTTTAAAAAAAAATAAAAGAGGCTCACTGGTAAATCTGTCATCTTTAAAGCCACCCAAAAATAAATAGGAGGGACCAAAAAAAAATCTTTGAGAAGAAAATAGAATTTCATTTACCCAAGATGTTAGTCTCATTATAACCTTCAGTTGGAGCCCGGGGATGTTTGGAAGGTCTAAGAAGTAAAAGAGAACCAAGAACTAAAACAAATGTTTTGTATATTTAATAAAATTGTATTTGTAATTTATGTAAGTTGTAACATAATACAATTTTATATAAATATATTATAAAATATATGTAATGAAACTTTATGATACACGTGTATATATCACGTGTGTGTGTGTGTGTGTGTGTGTGTGTATACATATATATATATATATGTAACAAAGATGTAACAAAGATTGTCACACTATAAAAATACCTTTTAACCCTCAGTTGGGGATGCAAGGTGTTCCAGGCTGGCTCACTCCATCGCTACACCCCCCCTTTTCCTTCTTTCTTCTACTTCTACATGCTCTCTAGAGGCATAGATAAATGCATTTGATTACTCAAAAGAGCCACTGACAAGTTATTTTATCTTCTAAAGTTAGTACACCTGAAGGCATTGCCAGGGAAACACATGTTCCTTGGCCTCCAAGTTGACCAGTAATGTGACATTCCCTGGTACTCTGATGCTTTCATGCTTTTTCAAACTGTTTATTCCTTAAATATTTAACATTTTCACACTCAGGTGCATTTACATTGTCTTTAAATATATAAATACCCTTTTTAAAATATAGACCCTTTCTTCTTAAGGAACAGCCCTGGCTTCACTTGTATGTATTGGAAAGTCAAGTTCTTGCTTCAAATGTGCCTTCATCTACTCTGCAAAACAGAAGTCCTAAAGGTACCCAGACCTAGTCTCCTTAGACAGCAATCTGGGAAATGAGAGTGTTCATACTAGAGCCTGCTTCTGAGGAAACTTGACCCCTTCCCAAGTGGGTTAGCCATATTTTCCTTTTATCATTATCGTGACAAGTACTAATATATATTCCCTTTTCTCCCTCTTGTTGCATTTTCACAGAGTTTAGTTTGCTTTATGGAATGTATAGCAAACAGCCCAGTGGGTCTGCCCTCTGGGGGCAGAGGAGACCAGATTGCTCTTCTCCTCCCAGCAATCATTCCTGCTTCCTCCATGAGAGTTTGCTGATATTCCTTTGGGGAAATGCTCATTCTCTGCTCTTTGTTCATATACCCCATGGGGCATGTGTCCTGATCCAGTACAACAACAGGTTAAGAGAAGACCTAGTGTGCCCCAGCCAGACCAGGGAGAGCCGGGATGTCTGCATGAACCGGAAGGATAAGGGAACTTGCTCTCCACGGGGTTTGCTAAACCGATAGAAGGGAACCGTGCAGCTCCTTTTGGCCATTTCTTGTTATTGAATGAAAAGAGTATGAAGCGGCAGGGAGGGGGGCAGAGCAAGAAAGAGAGTTTCCTGAGGATGTGACTTCACAACTGAACCACCCATGCCTAAAGCCAGACGGGCTCCTGAATTTTCAGTTTGATGAGCAAATATCTTCCCCTCTTTGCTTAAATTGGGTTTTCTGTCCTTTGCAATGGAAAAAGTCCTGATTAACAAAGCAAGCTCTATGGTCAATCTCCCCCTCAAATAAATAACAACAATAACAAGATCTCACCAGGATTAGGAAATGGGCTCTTTCTTTGAGCACAGATCATAGTCCATCTCGGGATTGGGATTAAGATCGGGAGGACTCTAATTTGGAAAGAAAATGAAGACAGAACCAAAGTATTTGAACTCATTTTACTAACACAAAGAGTATTTAATCCTTTACCAAATATTTACTAAGCACCAGATGCATTGCTGGACAAGTCAGTGCACAGGGCACCGTGACATAGCCCCTGAGCAAGAGGCAAGGTCGGACCTTAGCTCATAATTTAGTGGGAAAAAAACAGAAAATGAACAAGGAAGTGCTACATCATGTGGTGGCCTATGTTTTGAAGAAAAATAAACTGGGAGAAGGAGGAGGGTAGGAAGTGGGGGATGGGCCAAGAAAGAAAGATCCCTCATCCAAGTCAAAAGCAGAAGCAAAAGGTAGCGATGCAGTTCTCTGAGGGAGAGGACAGAGCTCCCTCTCTCAGGAAGAGAGCAAGAATCCCAAGGTAAAAAGGCTCAGGGCAGAGCCATGGAACGGCTAGAAAGGACCCACAGGAGCTAAAGTCAGAGTTAGAATGGAGGCCAGATCTCGAAGGACCCCCTAGACATTGTAAGGACTTTCCTTTGGCTCTGAGTGAGCTGGGAGAGTGTTTTGCAAAGAGGAGAGTTGTCACCTCCGGTCATTTAAAGCATGGCTTTAGCTGCTGTGTGGAAAATAGGTAGTAACAGGGGTAGGGGGGTGGGGGAGGTGGGAGGTCAGAAGCCGGGAGATGCTGTCCTAATTCCACCCAAGCTCTCCGATGGAAATAGCATAACACCTCTAAATCCAAACAGTCTGCCAGAAGATGAAGAACCGGGGATTAGAAAACTATTTTCAAACACCCTTGCAGAGAATGTGTTCAAAACCATAGCACATAAATAATTATGATTTTAGTCCCTCATAGTTCCAGACCAGTGATTCTCAATCAAGGACCCGTTTATTCCTCCAGGAAACATCTGGCAATGTCTGGAGACCTTGATGGTTGTCACAAATTTGGGGGGGTGGGCATGCTCCAAGAGCCTTAAGGGTGGAGGCCAGGGAGGCCACTAAACTTCCACAATGCTCAACACCGCCCCACACAACAATGAGCCGAGCCGTCCAGCCTTACATAGCAATAGTGCTGAGGTGGAGTCACCCTCGTCTAAGGAGTGTAAAGATTCATTGTTCTCAGTTTTTGTGTTAGTGACTCTTAAACTTGCCCTAAATATGAAATCAGGGAAGCACAGACTGAGTTGGGTTATTTGCCCCTTGGGCTAATCACTTGAAAGACAAAAGCTATCATCGCTGTTTTCCACTGAAGAACAGCTTATTGAAAAAGAAAATAATAAAGAGCGGCTTGAGCTCTCCAGTAGATCCTTAGGAAAAGACGGGACCTAAGAATATTCCTCAGTTTGTAACAGGAAGAAGACTTAATTTTTTTTTTAATATAAAATGTCATTCCAGGGAAACAAAAGTACCTGGCACAGATTTTGCTTTGGGGAGGAAAATGCCTTTGAAAACCCAACTAGTTGTATAATTAAGTGATAATGAATGCAGAGCTGTACTTTGTATTCCATTCCAGCACAGTGGAGTTGAATCTGAGCTTGAAAAGCTAAATCCCTCAGCGCACTGGTCCCTCATCAAGTGAAGTGCAAATCAGGGCCTTTAACTGCTACAGAAGGGGTGTTTCCAGAAAAAAAAAAAAAAAAAAAGTGTGAAATACAAATATTATGTTTTCAAACTGCTTGCTTTCTAATGATATGCTAAGTTGTAGATGCAAACCATGTTTAATAGAAAGAAACGTTTCCTTGGAACAGGAAAGCAAGCTACCATACGTAATGTTTTATGCAAAATGAAACGATAATCTAATTTTTAAAAAGAAAGGAGGGCTATTAATTTCCAGTTTATAAGGGCAGTAGGAATGCTCTCTGGATTTTTAACTCGCCGACAATTCCAGTTAGAGGAAGGCTGAATAATATTTTTACTCGTGCTCTGGAGAACATCATGGGTAAGAAAGATGTAGAATAGGTATGGATATCAGATTAAGCTTTTTGCTTTGTTATAAAGATTATTAGTCTTTGGAAAGTTTGTCTTAACAAGAGTTGAGGAAACTTTAAAAAAATACAGCAACAAACAGAGGACCTGCAACCATAAGAAATTCCTAAGTTGACAAGTTGTTTAAAATGTTATTACGATAATTACAAGACATAATGTGACCAACCTGCGGACAGACCATCCTTCAAAGAAGCCACAAGCGTTTGATGTTTTTATCTTGACATTTAAAAATAAACCGAAAGCGAAAGAGATGGAAATGTGTTCATTTGTTTTACCAATGGGTATTTTCTCAAAAAAGGACTAACACAAAAATTCCACATACAAAGAATTTAGGAGGTAAGCCCGATGGGAAGCCAAATAGACAGCCTAATAGATGTTCAAGTTCAAGTAGCCTGTTGATGAATTAGTAGGCTTAAATGGCTGAAGAGAAACAGGGTTCTAGTATTGGAGGGTAAACGGATGACAAAGGCAATAGGTATTCTACTTATCAATTAAACACCAATTTGTATCTACCTGATTTTATCAGAAGCACGGGTTCTCACCTAGCTCTGACCACAGACGTGTGCCATGGCACAACATCCCTTTTAAAGAGAACCTACCAGCATGGGGCTACTCAGGGAACCACCATGGAAGCCCAGGACAGCAGTCAGACAAGGCTGCCCTTCTGTCTCTTCCTGTCCAGTGATAACATGATCACAGAAGGAAGAAGTTGAGGCAGACCAGTCTAGTGACACAGTAAGACAGACCCAATATATGTTTCTCTTTTGTAGTTATACACGCATCCAAAGCTGTCTGCTTAAGAACTTTCTGGGTAAGACAGGCAAGTAGCTTCTTCTGCTGGCCCTGGTCAAACCAGTAGAATTAACTAACCATGGAGTTGCATGTCCGCATCGCCCTGCCTTCGCTGCAAGTCAGCAACCCCAGACCAGCAAAGCTATGGACTGGGAAGCTTGCAGCCTGCAGCCCAGGTGGCTCGCCCATGAGATTTTGGCAGAAGTCGTCAAGGCTACAGCAGCAGGGGCAGGGTGGGAAGGAGGCCTTTAGGATGCCTTTGCCAATGTCAAATATGGAATGTTAGGTAGCCTGCTTGAAGTTCAAGAATGACATGATCCACCTGAAGGAGGACCCACAAATTAAATAGACCATTTCAGGTTAATGGTTGGAGAGTCAGATGAACTAAAACTCTTTTTCTGATTTTTTTCTGATTAAAAGATACCTACAGGGGGGCTTCTAGGTGGTTCAGTCAGTTAAGAATCTGAGTTTAGCTCAGGTCATGATCCCAGGGTCCTGGGATTGAGCCACAGGTGGGGGGTGGGGGGGGTCCCTTCTCAGCAGGGAGTCTTTCTCCCTCTCCCTCTGACCCTCCCTCTGCTCATGCTGTCTCTCTCTCTCAAATAAGTAAAATCCTAAAAAAAAAAAAAAAAAGATAAGAGAGCCCAGTAACACAAGAGAGTTTGGCCTGTGGGAAATGTATTACCTTGAGCTTTGAATTAGTGACTTTTTAATGGGAATGTCTATTCTTTCAAACTGAACTATATACTTCCTATATTTCTTCATTATCAAACTCCCATCTCTGCCATTTAGCATCTAAAGACAGCCTTTAGCAAAGGCCCTGCTTAGAGGAAAGAATAAAGGGTCATAGATGACATTTTTTAATATTTTAAAGAAAATTCACTGCAAATAATTTTAAATAATTTCTTCTGAAAGGACATGTAAATTAATGACATTTGGATAATAATTCTGTAATTTTTTTCCTTTAGTTTTTTTTTCTTACTTATCATCATGAATCAGAAAGCAAAAAAAAAATTTTTTTTTGAGTAATATTCTAAGGGTAATAGAAATACTTTAATATCTTTGAAAACCCAGCAGAAATTAAAGCACTTCTGTCAGGATATAAGGGTTAAAGAAATTGTGAATCAGGGGAACAATACACAGATGTTACTTTGAACCCCAAGCCATAAACTGGTTCATAGACCTGCCACAGTCTAACGCTGAACCAGTCAGATTTCTTGGTGGCAAACAAAAAATCTTCTTTGACTGGTTTAAACATATATATAAAGTTATTTATTATTTAAAAGTTTATTACTTAAAGTTGATCCCTCACACTGTTCCCCAAGTATCAAAGTGCTAGGTACTTAGTAACATGTCCTAAGCAGGTAGCAATTTAATTTATTTCAACAGTTGTGCTTTTTTTTTCCCCAACAGTTACGTTTTTAATGCTTAGAAGGGAGCCTAGTTCAGCCACTTAAAAATTATGTGATGTTGGGCAAATTACTCAACCCTATGAGTCTGCTGCCTCTTCCACAAAACAGGCATGATGAGTTTCTCATAGAGTTGATGCAATGACATTTTGGGAAATGGGACACAAGCCTGGACTGGAATAGACACACGATAAATAAAAGATCCACACATGCATGAGCTTTATGCTTTAATGGAATAAGCAGTTACCTAGCTGTGTGATTTCCAACATCCCAAGAAACCCTCCCACCCTTCAATCAAACCCTGCTACACACACACACACACACACACTCACACTCACACTCACACTCACACATCCCACACACACACATCTGCTCACCGATGACTGAAGTCAAGGAGATGCTGGGATCTAGCCATGAGAAATGAGTC